>NC_091963.1:23946838-24056838 GCF_031021105.1 Erythrolamprus reginae | reverse complement strand
GTGTTTTGCTGGAAAGAAAAATAAACTCTATTATGTGCACTGGGGTCAGTTCTCCCAAATAACATGAGGGTTTTAAAGAGATTTAAGATAGCAATTCTCAACCTTTTATGACCTGTGGGCACATGTTTCAAGGTTAAAATGTTTCAGTTCTGAAATGCTCCATGTTACCAAAAGTATTTCAACATTGACAAAATGAGGTCAGTTTATGCCCCCTACTGAACAATCATCATTGCTTTTATTTTATAGTATGGGGTAGGCAACATGGCACCCACTTAACATTGTGTATTAATGTGAGGATAAAGACTCTTCTGGACAATAATTGCCACTGTTCCACCTCTTCCCTGGAGTCACAGCTGATGCAATACCTGAAACCCATCAGGGCACATTTCCAGGAGGAGAACACCATGCTCACGGCTCAGCCAAGTCTCAGTTATACATGCCAGGTCTTCCCCCTCCTCCAGGAGTAAATTTCTAACGAGGGGGGCATTGTTAACAATACACCTGGAATTAAACAGCAGCAGCCTGAGGCCAGAGACCCAACTTCCCCTGTCACCCAATATATGAGACGAGCCCGATGAACCAGAATCAGGGAGGCCAGAACAAGTAATGACTCTAAGACAACAAGTCCTAGTTCTCCGAGTGCAGCCTACCCTCCGGCTCCCACCACATCTACCTCTCCCAGTCATAACCGTGATACACTGGCTCTTCAACATCCCGGAGATCCCCTACCCCACCCCAACGACCTCCCTCCTCCCCTGCAGGCACGGTATCCCACTTACATCAAGCTGGGGGTCATATCTGCACCCCATCTGCTTCTGTTTGCTCACTCAACAAAGGGGGCTCTATTCTTTGCCCGCGGCTTTCCCGCCACTCTGAAGCTACTCCCTCCATCCCAGCCCCCCCCACACACCCCGAAATAAAATTTTAACCTGTAGGTTACAAAGGATGATAAAAGATGACAAAAGTATGTTGTAAATTATTTGTTTGTTTGTTTGTTCATTTATTTATTGGATTTGTATGTTGTAAATACAACCCTAAAATCCCCATTTCCTCCCAATCAGGAGGCAGAGAATAGATGGGGGCAGGGGCAGTCAGAGGTGGTGTTTGCCGGTTCTCCAGAACTGGTCAGAACCCACTGAATCCCACCTCTGGAATTAATCAAAGATATATTTGCCTCTAAAATTACAAGAAGATTAATTATCGAGAACAAGAAAGTACAAAAGGAAGCTTTAAGAAGAAGTCAGTTTAGAAACAATGAAGCATGAAGAAAAAGAAACACAACTGAAAAATTATTATTCTTTTAATAAAAATAAGTAAGCTGTAAAGTCAAACAAAATCTATGGAAAACAAGTAGAAAAGGGTAATGATGGCTACATTCCACCCAGATATTTTCCATTTTGGTGCCAACCTCAAAATGCAAAGATACCACTTTACTTTTGTTCATTCCACCCAAATCTAAAATAAAAATAAAACCATTAGGAAGTGAGAAAGGAAGTGCTGGCAGGATGATGATCAGGACAGCAGCAATTACTCATTGCTGGGAAACAGAGCTGAAGTAATTGGGAAGAGATATCTTGGACTTCTCTGTTGTATAAATGTTGGGCAATCACTTTGATAAATCTCATTAAAAATACATTCTTCTTGTGAATGTTTTTCTTTCTTTTTTACTTTCTTCTTTTCTTCTTTCTTTTCTTTTCTTTTTTTCTTTTTCTTTCCTTCCTTCCTTCCTTCCTTGCTTTTACCTATCCTGTCCTGTCCTGTATATTTCTCACTAATACTGTGTATCCTCCATATCTCAAAGAAATCTATCTGGGTACTTGCAAATGTTTTGCTGCTGTGAATAAAATGGCACTATACCACTTGCCTTGACTATACCACTAGTCAAATAATTATATAGTATATAATTATTTCTAATAATTGGAGAATTGGATGGGACTGGGAGAAACCTTGCCTTTTCCCACAGATAGAAATGCTGGCCAAAGTCCTAAAACTTGCTTCTAAACCTTGGCCAAGGGTACATACGATATGTATACCTCAACTCCCAGAATTCCTCCAGGTAACTGGCTATAGAATTCTTGAAGCCCCCACATCTTAAAACAGTGATACGTCTTCTTTAGTCCTCTACTTGCTTGGAATGCAAGAATACAACTAAGGCTTACCTACGCATAGAATCTTTCTATGTTCCATATTCCCTGCAACCTGACATGACTTTGCAACTCAAAACTCAGGGACCGCCTTCTGCCGCACGAATCCCAGCGGCCAGTTAGGTCCCACAGAGTGGGTCTTCTCCAGGTCCCGTCAACTAAATAATGCCACTTGGCGGGACCCAGGGGAAGAGCCTTCTCTGTGGCGGCCCCGGCCCTCTGGAACCAACTCCCCCCAGAGATTAGAATTGCCCCCACCCTCCTTGCCTTTCGTAAGCTACTTAAAACCCACCTCTGCCGCCAGGCATGGGGGAATTAAGACTTCTTCTCCCCCTAGGCCGTTACAACTGTATACATGGTATGTTTGTATGTATGTTTGGTTTTTATATATTAAGGGGTTTTAATTTGCTTTTAGTATTGGATTTTATTGTATATTGTTCATGATTGTTGTTAGCCGCCCTGAGTTTTCGGAGAGAGGCGGCATATAAATCCAATAAAACTTGAAACTTGAAACTAAAAACTAGAGGAATATATTGATCCATATGGGTGTGTGTGTGTGTGTGTGTGCGTGTGTGTTTGTTTGTTTATTAGATTTGTATGCCGCCCCTCTCCGCAATTTTATCCTATGTCTGCCTGTTTCAATCATGATTTATTAAATAAGCCACAAGAAGTTATCTACATTACAAAAATAGGCATGGTTTACAAAAAAGACTGCCTAACTTTCCCCAGCATGTCAGCCTAAAGGTAAACAATCATACCGTGGCTTAAGAGGTTGGGTGAACCTAATCAGCATTGGTTAAACCACATTGACTCATATCCGTAAGAGAGGCTAACACTACTTTGAATAAAATTGTAAGAAAAAAAAAGACAAACTTGCAATTCCTTGTTTTTAAAACACAGTCACTAATTTATTAATTTTCTCACATCATGTTCAAAACAGCCTTCCACTGTGCAGTTAACTATGTTCTGCAACCTTGTTGGAATATAGTTATACAGTACTGCACTTTATATTTCTGATATAATCCAATGCATATGTATCAAGATATTTTTCATTTTTATATTGTAGCATATTTTAAACTAATATTTTATTTTACACTCTGGTGGGCCTCTTCAGGAGAGAGGAATATCAGACAGATAAATATCTTCTGTCCCCTTATTTATCTGAAATCTAATTTCCTCTGTTCATTTCTGGAGAATCTAAAAGATTCTAAAAAGATTTTGCAGACACATTCTTTATGCTCAAACTTTATGCAACAGGGTCAGTTTTGCTATCTACTTTATTCTTATATTTATTCCTATTGAAAAGAAATGCAATGGTATTTATTTAGTTTATGCAGAAAGTCATTCTTTCTTTGCACTGCCTAGTGAAACACTGATTATTTTAATGTTTACATATGACTTTTTGTATTTTGTTCACATTTTGCTTAATACAGGATGTTCTAACCTGCAAGTTGCTGCCAAAATAGGCAATAATCAGCAAGCTCACATTTAAGCAATTATTTTCTGCTCCTGTAATTCACAACCTTTATTGCTTAAGTTTTCTGAGAAACCTACAGAATTTAATTTACATTTCCTGGTATTTCCAGTTTAGTTTCCTCAAAATTTGCTATAGTCTAGCCTATCAGCATTTCAGTTCAACACAGTTCATTTCGAACAGAGGCATTATTTTAATATGTCCCAAGTTATTGGGCCAAAGATGCCTCAGTTCTAGTATTTCAATATTTATCAAACACTGGAATTTAAAATAAATGAATTCATTAAGACAGGTTAATCAGGCTGTAGAACTCATAGACTACAAAGCATTAGATTCATAAATTAAAAATAATCACAGGACGAAAAGGAATAGCCGGTATGTTGATGAGCAAAAAGTTCAGCCTGCAAGCCCTCAGAATCTGAAATTTTTGGGTGACAGAATTGGAGGCTTTCCACTGTGGATTTATTTTAAAAAAAAAAAAACACATGTGAGCTATATAAGGCTGTGTAGTCGGCTGTCAAGTCTGCACTTCTACTAGTTTTTTCTCATCATTCCTATCACCCATTTCCTTCCACTTAGGACTGTATACTGTGATTTGTTGCTTGTATCCTAAGATTTTTATTAATATTGATTGTTTCTTCATTGCTATTTGACCCTATGACAATCATTAAGTGTTGTACCACATGATTCTTGACAAACGTATCTTTTTCTTTTATGTATACTGAGAGCATATGCACCAAGACAAATTCCTTGTCTGTCCAATCACACTTGACCAATAAAGAATTCTATTCTATTCTATTCTATTCTACTATTACTATTTAATACTACACCATTTGGTTTAGAAAACTTTTCCTTGTTTTCCTCCTCTAAAATCTAGGAGCGTCTTATACACCGAAAAATACAGTACACCAAATTTTTAATCAAGACACCCCCCCCATCACTCCCCCCCCCCCCACGTCAATGGTGTCCCTCTTTAGCAATGTTAAAATCTGGTCACCTTAGTTGTAAAGGCCTAATTTAAATTTTGCTGTATAGTAATACGGGTACTTACAAATCCTGGAATGCTGACTCATGCCCATTGCCCATTTACTGTAAAGGAAGGCTAGAATTACTGTTAAAGAAACTATTAAAGAAACAAAAACAAAAAAAAGAATGTGTTCTCCATTTATTTTTCCTAATGTCCCTGTGCTTCTTCCATTCACTTCCCCCATTTTCCCTTTCTGAAGGAAATCCATCTAATGGGGCCAAGATAAAGGGCCTACTCTGTGGAGTGGCACATCATAGCAATAGCACTTAGACTTATATACCGTTTCACGGTATTTTATAGCACTCTCTAAGCGAGTAAGTATATTGCCCCCAACAATCTGGGTCTTCATTTTACCGATCTTGGAAGGATGGAAGGATGAGTTAATTTTGAGCATGGTGAGTTTTGATCTGCCAAACTGCTGGCAGCCCGTGATTAGCAGAAGTAGCCTGCAGTCCTGCATTCAATTGTGCCACCGCGGCTCTTCATCATACTTGCAGATCGGCCATAGATGCCCTGAGAACTGGTTTTGTCAGCGTATCAGGGGATTCCAGGGGACCGCCTTCTGCTGCACGAATCCCAGCGACCAGTTAGGTCCCACAGAGTGGGTCTTCTACGGGTCCCGTCAACTAAACAATGTCGCTTGGCGGGACCCAGGAGAAGAGCCTTCTCTGTGGCGGCCCCAGCCCTCTGGAACCAACTCCCCCCCCCCCAGAGATTAGAATTGCCCCCACCCTCCTTGATTTCGTAAGCTTCTTAAAACCCACCTCTGCCCCCAGGCATAGAGGAACTGAGATACTCTTTCCCACTAGGCCTTTCTAATTTTATGCATGGTATGTCTGTAAATATGTTTGGTTTTATAATAAGGGTTTTTAACTGTTTTAATATTGGATTGTTATATGCTGTTTTTATTACTGTTGTTAGCCGCCCCGAATCTACAGAGAGGGGCGGCATACAAATCAAATCAAATCAAATAAATAAATAAATAAATACAGAGCTTATTGAGTGGTTTCTTTGATTGTTATCACCAGAAGAGTGGTTAATTGGGTTTTGTATTCAGGGTTTTAGTGGTCATATAAATTTTAATAAATAAATAACTTTGAGTCTTAAAATTTGGAAGAAACGCTTCGCTCAACTGCAAAACAGTGACAGGCCTATCAAGAAGAGCACGGTAAGAAAGAGACACTGTGTAGATCTAAAGATGACTTCATTACAACAGTTATAGTACAGAATCTTGCAAATCTGAACGTGCTACTCCGCCCCCGCCGCCCCCTTTATCTTTCATGAGAATTGGACTGGGAGAGGGGATGCTGACTGAGGTGTTTCACCAGGCTGCACTTTTGACCTGGGCTTTGTTTATCTGAGGATTGCCTTTGCAGTGGCTCATCCTTTTTAATTAAATACAATAAGTTAGATCTTCCTTTTTTCATTAAGAACAATATTGCCTTCCTATAAATAGGCTCTCCCTATGATTTATCAACCACACAGGGGGTTTGGGTTGCAACCTTCCTATCACTGTATTACAAGATTTCAGTTTGGGAATAATGAAATGCCTTACATGGCATAGCTGTTCAAGCGTTAAACTTAGGCTGTCGAGACTGTTTCAAGTTTTTACTCTACCTTGAAATGAACTGAAAGGCTTTGGATCAATCACTTTAAGCCCAACCTTTTTCATTATTGTGAACCTTAACATTTAGGGACACTTAATTTCTCGGAGCAAAAAGCAGAATAAAAATATGGTAAATAAATGAGATTATTTCTAATTCCATGACTGAAAGAGAAGCAGTTAAACATACAGAAACCTGAATGTAACACTCTACTATAGCTGTCTTGCTTTTGGAAAGCTATCTATCTATCTATCTATCTATCTATCTATCTATCTATCTATCTATCTATCTATCTATCTATCGTTAGAGTTGAAAGGGACCATGAAGGCCATCGAGTTCAACCCCCTGCCTAAGCAGGAACCCTATAGTACACCAGTCAAGTGGCAGTTCAATCTTCTCTTTAAAATGTCCAGAGTGTTGGAGTTCACAACGTCCGCTGGTAGGTTGTTCCATTGGTTGATTGCTCTGACCGTCAGGAAGTTCCTCCTTATCTCCATGTTGAATCTTTCCTTGGTCAGCTTCCAGCCGTTGTTCCTCGTCCGGCCCTCTGGTGCCCTGAAGAATAAAGTGATCCCCTCCTCTCTGTGACATCCCCTCGTATACTTGTAGACTGCTATCATGTCCGCTCTGGTCCTCCTTTTCTCTAGGCTATCCATGCCCAGTTCCCTCAGTCTCTCTTCGTAAGTCTTGGTTTCTAATCCCTTAATCATCTTGGTTGCTCTTTTTTGCACCTTCTCCAGAGTTTCAATGTCTCTTTTGAAGTGTGGTGACCAGAACTGAATACAGTACTCCAGGTGTGGTCGGACCAGGGCGTAGTAGAGTGGTATTAAGACTTCCCTGGTCTTGGAGTGTATTCCCCTGTTGATGCAGCTTAGGATTGTGTTGGCTTTTTTAGCTGCTGCTGCACATTGTTGGCTCATGTTTAGTTGATTGTCCACCAAGACTCCGAGGTCTCTTTCACAGTCGCTACTGCTAAGAGGGGTTTCTCCCAGGTTGTATGTGTGTCCAGGGTTTTTTCTGCCTAGCTGAAGGACTTTGCTCTTGCCGATGTTAAACATCATTTTGTTGGTGTGGGCCCACTATGTTAGTCTATTTAGGTCTTTCTGTAATTTGAGCCTGTCTTCTAGGGTATTGGCTACCCCCGCCAGATTGGTGTCGTCTGCGAATTTGATCAGTTACCCTTCTATTCCCTCGTCCAAGTTGTTGATGAAAATGTTGAAGAGCACAGGGCCCAGGACTGAACCCTGTGGTACCCCACTGCCTATGTTCTTCCATGTGGATTTGGAACCGCTGAGGACAACTCGTTGGGTGCGGTTGGTCAGCCAGCTATTGATCCATTTGAAGAACTCTCTCAAGAATGAAGAGTGAAATATACTATTTAATATATTCAATTTATAAAAATAGATAATAATTAATAAGAAGAATAATAATAAGAATAATAAGAATAATAAGAATAATAAGAATAAGAATAACAAGAATAATTTATTAGATTTGTATGCCGCCCCTCTCCGCAGACTCGGGGCGGTTCACAACGATAATAATAACAATGTGCAATGTAACAAATCTAATATTTAAAAGAAAGTATCTAAAAGCCCATCATTTAAAAACATACCATATATAAAACTATATAAGCCTGGGGGAGATGTCTCAATTCCCCCATGCCTGGCGATACAGGTGGGTCTTAAGTAATTTACAAAAAACATATGACTCTCACTGGCTAACAGTGAATTAAAACCTGATGAAAATAAGATAATAACAAGATAATAACAACATATACTATAACCAAGATAAAAACGTAACTATAACATGAGCTCAACCAGATACCCAGGGTCCCAAGCTCAGTAATCAAACCAGGTGTTCAAGGCCTTATAGGGTTGAGGCAATTTTGCACAATCTAAATTCATTTGCTTCAATAAGGCAAGAAACCTTTAACAAATAACATTTATAGACTACAGGCAATTTCAGTGCAATTATTATTTTTTTGTCAACTGACTGTCACCTTGCAAAGGTTTCGCTGCTTTTAGAAACTATCCTATTCATCACAGTGAAAGAAACAGAGAAATGTAAAACTGTCAACTAGTCTGTAACCACAATTTCCCCAAATTCAAAGAGACTTGGTTTTGAAACAAGTAGAGAAAAACATTCAAGGGTGATATGGGTTAGTGGAAGAATTAAGAGACCATGAATTGCTATTGAACTATATAAGCAATTCATCTGCAATTCTTCCATGCAGTTACTGGCCTTTGCCCCTACGCATTCAGCAATTGACTCATATCAGTGGGTAGATTTAGCTTTTCATAGCAAGGAAAGAAAAAGGAAACATTCAACAAGTCCACTGTGAGGTTGTACGGCCAAATTGTTTCTTCGAAAAAAGGGAAAGTGGGAGGTAATGATGAGAAGATATACCTACGGTGCCTTAGCCTAACTGATGAGAGATGGGGGCGAGGAAAACTAGTGGCTAAATGTCCACCACACTGCTCCAGATGAAAACTACAGAAAAGCCTAGAGAGCATTTCTTATGGAGCCTAAACTGAGACTCACACAATTTTTACTGCAAGCTTCCTTTTAGGATCATTGAGACGCTGCAAATCCAATGTCTTGGATTTTTCAAAGTATATTTTCAGTTAGCTTAATCTCAGTTTTCCATATATGATCTGCAATGATGTGTCCCGGAGGTTTAATTATCCCATTCGCACTGGATAATGTTTACCTAGATAATGAGCCGAGAGTCCAATTTGCAGGAATTATTAAAACTGTAAATCCAGACATCATTTAAAATAATTACAGAAGAACTACCTATAGAATTTTATATGGGGAAGCCCATGATTATGATAATGATTTTTGTCATTAAACATGAAACTTATTTATTAGTTATGAATTATTAAATAATAATATTAATAATAACAATGATAATAATTATTATTATCATGACCATTATAATAATATTTAATAATTCATAGCTAATAACTAAGTTTCATGTTTAATTATATTTTTATTATAATATTATCATTAAATATTATTGTATTTTATTCATTAAACATGAAGCTGAGTGAACTGAACATTTAAAAAGTGTCATAAATACCAATGACTGGTGCTAATGGTTGATGTGGGTTGCTGTCAGTATCCTAGGTATCAACCAAGTATCTTCTTAAAATATATGATGTTCCAAAAAGCGCAGTTTTTTGCAGTTCTACTGGTGTTATTTCAGGAAGCTACAATTTCTTGATGTGTTTTGTACAATTCTTGGACATGGTACCAAGTGTCACCCATGGTACCAATGGGAGTCACTGTTACATCCATAGCTGTGTGGTTTCGATGGCAGGATCGGGATATTTTGTTACTTTTTTTCAGTTCTTTTACTTCAACTCTGGAATCTCCTGGTATAGCAATATCAATAAACTGTACTCTCCGGCCCTCAACAACCATGATGTCTGGCATGTTGTATTCAAAAATAATAATAATTATCACTATTATTATTATTATTGCTTTTGAAGGTGCTTAGCAAAAGAACTCAACCTTGTCGTGAGCTAGTCAATTGTTAAAAGAAGCAGGAAAGAAAGCTAGGAGAGTCGCCACAACAATAGCCACAGAATTTCATTGACATGAAGAGACAATTATATTGAGCAAAAGAGAACAAACACTTGTTACTTGATATTATTCTTAAAATACTGATTGCAACATGGAAGGAAATTGATCAAGTTGAAGAAAAAGGCATCTGAAAATAAAAGTTTGATGAGGCTACAAAATATTCCTATTTTTTAAAAAAAGGTTTTTCCAATCACATGAGAGCTGCTCATAATTGACAGGCATCGCATATATGCTTCATGACACTGATGTTGACAAACCAGATAGCATGGCCAATCAACATTCTACTGGAACTTATATCATGAATTTCTTAGGAAAGACTCAATTACTTATCTCCAATTATTTGATTTGTATGCCATATTTTCTTCAAAACTCAAGATATTGTATACATTACTTATCCTCCAGTTTTTCACAACAATGATCTTCAAGATAAGTTTGGCTGGGTGGGAGGCAGGCAGGAAGGAAGGCAGGCAGGAAGTCAAAATAATTTATTTTCTATGGGTTAGTTAGTGATAAGGAATATTCTAAGCCAGGGATTCCTCCATTCTGATCCCACATTTTAATTACAACACAAATGTCTACAAACCGGAACTGAATAGAAACAATGGATAAGAAATACAGCGATCCCCAATTTTTTGCGGGGGATACGTTCCAAGACCACCCGTGAAAAACTAATTTCTGTGAAGTAGAGGAAAGATATTTTTTAATGTATTTAACAAGTATTTGGACTTTTAAAACCCACCCTTTGCATTAAACAGCCATTCTTTAATGTTTCTCAGCTGGAACTACATGTGATATCCTACCAGTCTTTAATAGAGTACATAGTACTGTAGAAGAATTTTATGAATTTTTAATGGATTTAAAATTTTTAATGGATTTAAGCCCCCTTTGAAAACCTGTGAAATAGCGAATCCACGAAAGATGAACAGTGAAATAGCGAAGGACTACAATATTCATACAAAAGGAAAGTACCGGCATATGAGCCTGAAACCTCTCAGCTATTATTTATTTCAAACGATGAGACTACACGTTTTTCCAGGAAGAAAACTGCATGTGTCTCTTCTCCTTCTGCGAACAGTAATCCCAAAAGACTAGAGCTCTTTTAAAATAGTGAGTAGGGCAACCTAAAAGCTACATTTTATTTCATTGAAAGTTAAACATAATTATACACACATAACACAGTTATATCTATAAAGATAAATGAATGTGTGTGCATATAAATATGTGGATAATGCATTCCATATAAATAAAAGTAGATTTAAACAGTTACCAAGCTTTTCATCTTTTAATATTATATTTCAGCAGCAACTACTAGAGAACTTAAGGAGCTGCAATTAAGATAAGCAAGTGTATCTGTGGCCCCAGGTAATATACTTTGATGCAATAGTAAGCCATGCTTTGGTTTTCATTTTACATACTTTTTTCACTTGGTTTTTCATTTTACATAGTTACATACTAACTATGTATGTAAAATGATTTTTTATTTGGAGATCAAAGGAAAATGGTTTCCAAGACATTTTTCAAAGCTGGTATTCATCTGCTGAAAGATTAGGATAGCCAACAGCTCTCCTTACTCTTAGAAATAAAATGGGCTAACAGAAGAAGACAATGATGGAAAAGCAGCTGCTAGAAGCTAGATCAGCAGAGTTAGATTGAAGTACATATACAATTGTTACTCAAAAACATCTTCTATGCCACAGCTTGCCTACCCCAATAAAAAAAATCATCTCAAGGTGCAAATTTTGATACCAGGTACCTTTTCTCTAAATCAGGGGTGGGCAATTAATTTTGTCATGGGGCCGTATGAGAAATTGGGATGGTTTTAAAGGGCCGGACTAATATAATTAACTCAGTTCTACCCAATATTGTAAAGACCCAGACCCTGGCCTGACTTAAACACCCAAACCCACTCTACAGACCTCTAATTGTTTGCTTTACGGCAACATGGTGCACCACAGTCACTGGGCTGGAGTGTTTGCGTGGTTTGTGTGCTCAGACGCTCTCGGTAGGAGGTCGGGGTCTGCTCCAGTGCGAGGATGAAAGAGTTCACTGTCTCTGCCAGGACTCCTCCGGTTCCGGCTTTTCTCATGATTCATCAGGAAAGCAGGAACTGGAGGAGTCCCGGCAGACGTGGTGAGCTTTCATCCTCGCACTGGAACGGATCCCGACCTCCGCAGACCGGTCACAGACAGCGGGCGGGCCACATGTGGCCCACGGGCCGCACTTTGCCCAGATCTGCTCTAAATGCATCAGTGCTTGGTCTCCAACTTTATTAAGATATTTATCCCCAAAAAAAATTCTATTCCACTTTTATTTTAAAATAAGGCTAATTCCAGATCAAGACCTTCATTATAATCCAAGGTCTTTTAAAAAAATAGCCTCCTTTTAATTAAAAGTAAACCTAATCTGCTTTTAATTAAAAGTATTCCGTAACATACGCCAATCTGAAGTAATTTCAAATACCTCTATCCAGGACTGCAATCAAAGATACTTCTTAAAAAAATGGACATTAAGTCTTGTGCTAGTGCGTTTTGGCTTGTGTGAAGGAAATCAAATTATTCAATCATTATGCTATTTACTTTTTGCTATCATGCTCTGCAAACTCAGCCATTGCGGTTTACAGCCCATGAGATGGGGCTTAATGATACACGTAAACGAGACTGTATTATCTATGATTTACTAAGTTATCTTAATTTTCTGCTTCTTGGAAAAGAATTAAACCATACACAAATGATAGAGCAGTGTGTACACAATAAGCCATCCTAAAATATAGCAGGCGAGTTTTCATTTCAGTATGCCATGCAAATGTAAGTTTTTAATTACTTCCCAAACTGTGGCTGGGTATAATGTACAATAGTAACATAATAATTACCAAAAATACCTATTCTTAAAATTCTAATTTTACAATCCAAATATGTACATGTTGATGAAGGCATATTTGACAAAATTAGTGCAACCATCTTAAGATAATATCTATGCACAACAAAAATATCCAAACCATCAGCCCTTCTATCTCAAATATTGAAGAAAGGACAAAAAAACCCTAAATGAGTTACATATTTGCAGTATTACTCTGAATAAATTAATGTGTTGCGGTTGACAGTGTATCTGCCTTGAATTTAGTGACATATTAGTGCAAATGGCAGTGTGGTAGAATGAATGTACCTCTGTATAAATTCCCCAATTAAAAGTGCAGAGGCATGGAAGGAGTATTTGCAAAGTGAAACCCTAGGGAAAATAAGTGGGAATCAGAAGACAGGTTTTGGGAAGTTGATATGACATGCCTCAGAAGAAATGTTTACCTTTAGCCCAGTGTGGTTAGATTTGATTGACATTTTGACTCATTAAAAGCTGCATGTTTGAGAAGCCTAATGTAGATTCACTAAATTCCGTAACACATAATTGAACCACAAGATGTAGAACAATGGGCTTAACCTAAATTAATCTGTTCCAGAATCATGTCCTTTTCTAAGAGAAAGCCAAATAACTTCTTAACAATTATGCCAGATTGTGCTGGGTTTAATTAATAAAGACATTGAATGCTGCACTTAAGCATCCAGATTTCAGAATCAGGGAAGATTAAATTCTGCAACTGATATAATTTAGGAAAATAAAGTTGATTTAATACATTTTCCTCATGCCCAAATACTAAAGTTCACAGTTTAGTTTATGGAAATCTGGATATTTCGTTCAAGTTTTCCCACACCACCAACAAAAGACCAGCAAAAAGTGTTTACAAAATATCCAATTCCTGTTTGAATCAAAATACAGGGTTCCCTCGATTTTCGCGGAGGATGCATTCTGAGACCCCCTGTGAAAATCAAATTTCCGCGAAGTAGAGATGCGGACATAAATACACCATTTTTGGCTATGGACAGTATCACAAGCCTTCCCTTAACACTTTAAACCCCTAAATTACCATTTCCCATTCCCTTAACAACCATTTACTCACCATTATTACTAGTACTCACCATTGAATAAGACACTTAGTGATCCTGATATTTATAAACATAATTATTTATTAACAATAATAATTTTTTTTGTTATTTATTTGCAAAAAATATTAGTTTGGCGATGATGTATGATGTCATCAGGCGGGAAAAACCGTGGTATAGAAAAAAACCCACGAAGTATTTTTTTAATTAATATTTTTTGAAAAACCATAATATAGGCTATTCGCGAAGTTCGAACCCGCAAAAATCAAGGGAACACTGTACTTTTTTTTTTCATTTGCTTTAGCTTTTCCTTTACTTCCTAAAAAGATTGGTCACAAATTCTTAGATGATCCTAATTTCAATTTATTACCTAACAAATATAGGATTTCACTAATCACATCAGGAGAGTAAATTGGCAATACAGTGTTCCCTCGATTTTCGCGGGGGTTACGTTCCAAGACCTCCTGCGAAAGTTGATTTTCCGCGAAATAGCGGTGTGGAAGTAAAAACACCATTTTTGGCTATGGACAGCCAAAAACTACCCCCACGCACCCTTTTTCAAGGCAGCGCAAGGAGCCGGGCTTGAAATTAGGGCAGGGAGCGACGAAAGTGCGGAGGCCGGCAAAGATTGCTTTGAATGTCGGCTGCCCCCACCCCCCCAGCGCCTCCGGCCCCCTCGCCGCTACCGCCCGCCCGATCCACCCCTCTCACCGGCTTTCTTGGGACACGGGTCCTCCTGCAGCAGCGCTGGCGGCTACGGCTTCTCATCCTCCTCATTCGGCCGGTAGCCGCTCTGAGCGCTTTGAGAATGCCCGCCCTGCCCCTCTCACAGTCCCTTAGCTGAGAGCGCTTTCGTCCCAGCTATCAGCGAGGGGGCTGCAGGAGAGGTGGGGGCAGGCGTTCTCACAGAGAGGGAGAAAGAGAGAGAGAGAGCAAGAGGGGGAGAGTGGAAGGTAGAGAGAGAGAAAAAAATTATAGAAAAAGGGAGAAAAAAAGAGAAATGAGAAAATGATTGAAGCAGAGAATGACAGGAAAGAAAGAGAAAGAGAGAGAGAAGTGACTCTTGGTGATGACATATGACGTCATCGGGTGGGAAAAACCATGGTATAGAAAAAAAACCGCGGAGTACTTTTTAATTAATATTTTTTGAAAAACCGTGGTATAGCCCAGCGTTTCCCAACCGGTGTGCCGTGGCACACTAGTGTGCCGCGAGACACGGTCAGGTGTGCCGCAAAGCTCCCCGCCCGATCTGCCCCCTCTCCTCCTCCTCCGCCCCCTGCCTTGGGGCATGACTTCTCTCGCGGTGGCTGCGGCTGTGGCTTCAGCTCCTCGGGACGAAAGCGCTCCCAGCCAGGGTGCTGCGATAGGGGCGGGGTGGGCTCAGACAGAGAAAGCCCTCTCTCGCAGCCCCCTGGCTGGGAGCACTTTCGCTGCGAGAGAGGGCTTTCTCCGTCCGTTTCGGGAATACCCGCCCCGCCCCTCTCTCATGCGCGCCACTCCCCTTTTCTCTCAGCCCTCCCTGGCTTCGCTTCTCAATCCCTCCCTCCTTCCGTCTTTCCTTCCCCTCAGCCGTTCTGTCTGGGGGTCTCCCGCTCTTCCCTTCCTCGCCTCCCAGGCTTTGCCTTCGCAACCCCCACTCTTTTTTGGTTGACAAGGAGTCCTTTGCCGCATCCCGCAGTTCGCACTCGGCTTGAGGCCGCTTTCCCTGGCTGCGCTCGGAACCGACAGGGCGCTGCTCTTTCTCTCTCTCTCTCTCACGTGAGGCGGAGGAAGGGGAAAAAAGCAAAAAAAACCTTCTTGCAGCCGGCCTGCGCGCGCGCTCGTGCCCATGCTCGTCCCTTCAGCAGCAAGGGAGGGAAGTCAGAGGGCGAGGGAGCGAGGGAGCACTCTTGTCCTCGGTGCCCTCTGCAGCCTACCTTCCTTCTTCTTTGCCGCCGCTGAGGGACGGAGAGAAAGATAGAAAGGAGAGGGAGGGAGAGATAGAAAGGAAAGAGGGAGGGAAGAAAGAGGAAGAGATAGAAAGAAAAGAGATAGAAAGGAAAGAGGGAGGGAGGGAGGGAGGGAGGAAAGAGGGAGGGAGAGATAGAAAGGAAAGAGGGAGGGAGGAAAGAGGGAGGGAGAGATAGAAAGGAAAGAGGGAGGGAGAGATAGAAAGGAAAGAGGGAGGGAGACAGAGAGAGAGAGAAAGAGAGACATAGCAAGAGAGAGAGAGAAAAAGAAAGAAAGAGATAGCAAGAGAGAGAGAGATAGCAAGAGAGACAGAGAAAGACACAGAGAGAGACAGAGAAAGAGATAGCAAGAGAGACAGAGAAAGAGAGAGAGAGAAAGAAAGAGAGAGACATAGCAAGAGAGACAGAAAGAGAGAGAATGAAAGAGAGATAGCAAGAGAGGCAGAGAGAGAGCAAGGGAGAGAGAAAGACATAGAGGGAGGGAAGGAGGGAGAGAGAAAGAGAGCAAAAAAGAGAGGAAGAAAGAAAGAGGGATGGAGAGAGAGAAAGAAGGGAAGGAAGGAAGAGAGAGAAAGAGGGAGGGAGAAATAGAGTGAAATGGAGGAAGAGATTTTTTTTTTTGTCCAAACTTTTCTTTAGCCCCCCCCCCCCCCCGCCCTCACCCCCCGTTCAGTGTTCCCCAAGATTTTGAAAATATGAATAATGTGCCGCAGCTCAAAAAAGGTTGGGAAACACTGGTATAGCCGTTTCGCGAAGTTTGAACCCGCAAAAATCGAGGGATCACTGTACAGCATTATTTGTCTGGCTCATGAGTCAGAAAAGGGCTCTGGAAAAGAAACTTCCAAAGACAAATTGAGCTTCAGTGTAGCCTGGGAAACAGAGAAATTGCTAGATTAAGGATATGGCAAAACATTTCTTTACTGTTGCCAAGAAAACAATGACCCATAATGTCACCCAGAGAATTAACATCTTTGTTATTGCACAGATGCAGACATCTTTAAAAAAAAGTATCTTCTTTGGCAATCATGCCAGGCAGGAAGAGAAAGACCTTTTCTTATAACGTGAAACAGTTCATAACTTAGCAACTGCTAAAGCCATCAAGGAAACTCTTATCTGACCACTGAATGTAATTTTCTTGAGAGGGCATTACTACAAGGAGAAAGGGATTTTTGAAAAATAAGTAAAACAAAATACTGTACTCTGTAAGTCCCTACGACAAGAGTGGACAAACTTTTAATAGCCCGGGGCAGCTCTTAAAGGGGATATATTATTGCTTACTTTAAAAAATAACAAATAAAACCAACTGTGGCTTGGTGATGTGAATCCAATTTAGTTATGACTCAAAACAGTGCATATCGATAGCATATTCAAATATCAATATCTCGCATTGCCAAATTACTTGTTTTCATGTTTAACTAGCTTATCCAGACAGATTGGTTCAGCATTACTATCCAGCATCTGATATAGCATAGCCAGCAGCCACACAGTGAAATTAAAATGCCAGGCACAAGTCGATGATGTTTAGAATTAACTCTAGGGAGAAAGATAAAGCTATAAAAGGAAAGCTTTGGTGTAGGCATGCATACAGCCAATATGTGTCTGTAGGAATTGAGGGGATGAAAGGAGCAGTCAAACCTGGATTGCAAGCCACTGATTATAAATGAAATTACTGGATAGAGATTTCTGTGATTTCACAGGGTCTTTGCAGAAAATGGTGTAACTATTTTGTTCTTGTTGTCTGTTACTAACGGGGCTTGAAATTAAAATGCCATTGCTTATTTGCTTGCAGGAATCATCCATGACAAAGCTTTGTCTTTGTTTACTGGTGGATTAGACAGCCAAGAAACGATAGGACAATCTTTTTAAAAGGTTCGTGCAAAATGTCCATACATGTTAGTGTAACAAAAAGCACTAAATTGGATTGTGTAAATTTGTTGCATACCATAGATCAGGCGGAAAATTTTTAGAAGAATCCCCAAAACCAGCACCAACCTGGGGAACTTCTGGAGAAGGCTAACGTTTTCCATTTTCCAATCATGAACTTTCACACAAGAAGCTAAGAGAAAATTAAACAATCTCCATAATTGAGTCTGTCATCTGCACCTCTATAACTGTCTGGTTTGGTGCTGCAACCCAACAGGACCGACACAGACTTCAGAGGACAATCAGAACTGCAGAAAAAACAATTGCTGCCAATCTGCCTTCCATTGAGGACCTGTATACTGCACGAGTCAAAAAGAGGACGGGGAAAATATTTACTGACCCCTCACATCCTGGACACAAATTGTTTCAACCCTCAAAACGTCGCTACAGAGCACTGCACACCAAGACAACTAGACACAAGAACAGTTTTTTCCCAAACGCCATCTCTACTAAACAAATAATTCCCTCAACACTGTCAGACTTTCTACTAAATCTGCACTTCTATTCTACTAGTTTTTCTCATCATTCCTATCACCCATTTCCTCCCATGTTGACTGTATCACTGTAACTTGTTGCGTATATCCTAAGATTTTTATTAATATTGCTTCTTCATTGCTTATTTGACCCCTATGACAATCATTAAGTGTTGTACCACATGATTCTTGACAAATGTATATTTTATTTTATGTACGTTGAGAGCATATGCACCAAGACAAATTCCTTGTGTGTCCAATCACACTTGGCCAATAAAAATTCTATTCTATTCTATTCTATTCTATAATGCAGTGTATGAATTTCTAAAAAAAATAAAACCAGGTCTTTACATTACCCATAATGGCAATTCAACTCATGCTAATCCACAATTACCTTTCATTGTTACAGTACAAAAATGTTAATTGCTCACTCCATGTCTTCTTTCACCTAGATCGTCTTTTTTTTCTTCTCCAATATTTCATCTGCAGATTGCAGTAAATCCTGGCAGTAAAGAACTCAGTATGCTTGATTCATACTTCACATTTGTTATCCTGCCTTTCATGTGTAAGAGAATGCAAAAAGTATAAATGATGCAAAAAACAAAATATAGGTTTGCCGACAGGAAGTTTACAGTTAGAGTAGGAATTACTAAACAAAAACAAAATTATGCCTCATATTCTTGCTAGGAGGGGAAATGACAACATTTTAAACTAATATCTAAATTACATACAGGACCTTTCTCAAAATGGCAAAACAGCCTCTGGTTATGATCTGTTCCAATAATTTTGTGTTGAAGAACAGTAGAAACACATTCCAAGATAGCTGAAGTCTTTCAGCTACAATTAGGCCTCTGAGCCCAAAGCATCAGAAAGACATCAGATTATGAAAGGATATTTTAATGCTGACCAATAAGGAAGGGGTAGTTTTCAGAACTGAATTCAAAAAAGAACAAATGTAACCATGGAGATGTTGTACTGAAACATGGTGAAGTACACTTTTATTTCTTAGCTGCTCTATCTTCAAATTTCACAACAAAGAGTTTGGGAGAGCAGTCAATTTTGGGAAGTATGTTTGTGTGTGTAAGGGCAACTGAAAAAAGAGTGAATTTATGAGGATACAGACAGACAAGCAAGGCTACTCTACCAATTTCCATCTGACTGCTTCTCTCCCAGAAATTTTCAAAGCTACTTCACTCTGTCAGTCTCAGATCAGCTATGCTACTTTAGGATTGTGTACTTAATAATAATAATAATAATAATAATAATAATAATAATTATTATTATTATTATTATTATTATTATTATTAATTAGATTTGTATGCTGCCCCTCTCCGAAGACTCGGGGTAGCTCACAACAATAATAAAAACAATGTTACAGTGGAACAAATCTAATATTAAAAGAGAAAAAAACATATAAAACCCTATCATTTAAAACCAAACAACACATACATACCAAACATAAAGTATAAAAGCCTGGGGAAGGTGTCTCAGTTCCCCCATGCCTGTCGATATAGGTGGGTCTTGAGTAGCTTATGAAAGACAAGGAGGGTGGGGGCTGTTCTAATCTACGGGGGGAGTTGATTCCAGAGGGCCGGGGCCACCACAGAGAAGGCTCTTCCCCTGGGGCCCACCAAATGACACTGTTTAGTCGACAGGACCCAGAGAAGGCCAACTCTGTGGGACCTTATCGGTCGCTGGGATTCGTGCGGTAGCAGGCGGTTCCGGAGGTACTCTGGTCCAGTGCCATGTAGGGCTTTAAAGGTCATAACCAACTTGAATACCCACTCTTACTTTTTGATCTGTCCACTGTTCAGTGTATCTCTCTGACCACATGTTTTCATATAATAAATTCTAAGCACTGCAATAACAGTAATAGAGCACAACAGATAGCATGTTGATGATGTAGCCTGAGAGAAACTAGGAACAGCATACCTCACTCTCTCAATTATTTTCCTTCACTTAAAAATGATTATATGCTCTTACAGCAAACTAGGACTTGTCAAACTGTCAACAAATTCTAGGGATAACAATTTGAAGAGAATTTCAGGATGAAAAGCCTATCCAAGCCAATCCTGGAACAAATTTGCAGTAATCTATTTTTGCATTTACAATCCTAATAGTCCCACTCCTATCTATATTGTCCAGAGTAAATATCCTCTATTTCAGATCCACAAGGGTCACTCCATTCTACATACTGCTGGACTAGGAAGTAGTCCAAGTAACGAGTCGCAATCTAATCTTCATGCAACTTGGTGTGTTGCAAAAGAACTAGGCCGTATCTGCCCGAATTTGAAACCAGTAATTGATTAGGTATTTCCAAACCTTATTTACTCTTATGTCTAATCATTTATTGATTACCACTTGCTATTCACCCATTTGATTCATTCTCCATTGAGATATTCATATTGTTGTATACCAGTGATGGCGAACCTATGGCATGGGTGCCACAGGTGGCACGTGGAGTCATATCTGCTGGCACGTGAGCCGTTGCCCTAACTCAGCTCCAATGTGCATCTGTGTAACAGCTGGCTGATTTTTGGCTCACACAGAGGCTTTGTGAGGGTGGTTTTGCTTTACAGAGAGCCTCCAGGGGATGAGGAAGGGTGTTTTTATCCTCCCCCTTCTCCAGGGAAGCCTCTGGAGTCTGGGGAGGGCAAAACACAAGCCTACTGAGCCCATCACAAGTTGGGAAACAGGCCATTTTTAGCCTACAGAGGGCCTCTGGAGTCTGGGGAGGGCAAAACACAAGCCTACTGAGCCCATCACAAGTTGGGAAACAGGCCATTTTTAGCCTACAGAGGGCCTCTGGAGCCTGGGGAGGGCAAAACACAAGCCTACTGAGCCCATCACAAGTTGGGAAACAGGCCATTTTTAGCCTACAGAGGGCCTCTGGAGCCTGGGGAGGGCAAAACACAAGCCTACTGAGCCCATCACAAGTTGGGAAACAGGCCATTTTTAGCCTACAGAGGGCCTCTGGAGCCTGGGGAGGGCAAAACACAAGCCTACTGAGCCCATCACAAGTTGGGAAACAGGCCATTTTTAGCCTACAGAGGGCCTCTGGAGCCTGGGGAGGGCAAAACACAAGCCTACTGAGCCCATCACAAGTTGGGAAACAGGCCATTTTTAGCCTACAGAGGGCCTCTGGAGCCTGGGGAGGGCAAAACACAAGCCTACTGAGCCCATCACAAGTTGGGAAACAGGCCATTTTTAGCCTACAGAGGGCCTCTGGAGCCTGGGGAGGGCAAAACACAAGCCTACTGAGCCCATCACAAGTTGGGAAACAGGCCATTTTTAGCCTACAGAGGGCCTCTGGAGCCTGGGGAGGGCAAAACACAAGCCTACTGGGCCCATCACAAGTTGGGAAACAGGCCATTTTCAGCCTCCAGAGGGCCTCTGTGGGGCGTGAGAAGCTGTTTTCTCCCTCTCTGGGCATTGAATTATGGGTGTGGGCGCTCACGCATGCACAATGGCATGCACACACGCTCTTTTGGCACCTGAGGGAAAAAAGGTTCGCCATCACTGTTCTATTCTGTCTAATGTTCACTAATAATCATTCATTAAGATCTTAATAGCCCCTAATACCAGTTACTTCCATATTGGTACTATAACCTTTTCTTCTGTAAAACACATATATATTACCAGTAAAATACAATATACGTATTATTGTATTGAAAAAATGCTTCACCAACTTATTATTATCTCATCTTATTATTTTCTTAAGACCAAATAATAAAACAATATGCATTTATGGGAGTTAAATTATAAACTGTTCATAATTATAAACTATGTAATTATAAACTATATCCACAGCATGAACTAAGCTTTAAAAAAATCACTTTTGGTTTAAACAAATTTTTTATTTATTTATTTATTTATTTATTGATTGATTGATTGATTGGATTTGTATGCCGCCCCTCTCCGTGGACTCGGGGAGGCTAACAACAGTGATAAAAACAGCATGTAACAATCCAATACTAAAACAACTAAAAAAACCTTATTTATAAAATCAAATATACATACAAACATACCATGCATAAATTGTAGAGGCCTAGGGGGAAAGAATATCTCAGTTCCCCCATGCCTGACGGCAGAGGTGGGTTTTAAGGAGCTTACGAAAGGCGAGGAGGGTCGGGGCAATTCTAATCTCTGGGGGGAGTTGGTTCCAGAGGGCCGGGGCCGCCACAGAGAAGGCTCTTCCCCTGGATCCCGCCAAATGACATTGTTTAGTCAACGGGACCCGGAGAAGGCCAACTTTGTGGGACCTAACTGGTCGCTGGGATTTGTGCAGCAGAAGGCGGTCCCAGAGATAATCTGGTCCAGTGCCATGAAGGGCTTTATAGGTCATAACCAACACTTTGAATTGTGAACGGAAACTGATCAGCAACCAATGCAGACTGCAGAGTATTGGTATGACATGGGCATATTTGGGGAAGCCCATGATTGCTCTCGCAGCTGCATTCTGCATGATCTGAAGTTTCCGAACACTTTTCAAAGGCAGCCCCATGTAGAGAGCATTACAGTAGTTGAGCCTCGAGGTTATGAAGGCATGAGTGACTGTGAGCAGTGATTCACAAATATTCAAGAATCCATTCATTCAAGAGGAACACATTTCTAAGTGGAGAAAGAAGTTGGTTTTCTATAGCTGTAAATAACTGGTCTTTGCAGATATGCATGAGTGGAAGGATTCCAAGAAAGCACTGTAGCAAAAGTCTCTGCTATTTAATTCTTTTTTTATTATTATTATGTAACATATGAAGAGTTCATATTTTCAGGATTAAAAATGCTGTCACTAACTGACATTTGGAAAGTGCAAATGCTGGACACAAGGTTGGCTGAATCCTGTTTGTCGGACTAGCCAATGCATCTGCTGCTGAGGGTCTTTTGACTACTTCTGGAATAGAGAAGTCCCCAAGGTTGTCATGAGTACTTCTAAAAGCAATGGTCCACAGATGCAGCAGCTGTGTATAATGAACACGATAGATGCATTTTCCATTTGCCTAGGCTGCATTTACATCTCTCCATTAAAAGGGAAGATGATGAGTCAAATTCAAGATTGTTTCAAAAGAGAGCTGGAGATAACTCATGCTATGGATTTCTTTTTAAAAGTTAAAAGATAAAGGTTCTTGGGTTCAGCTCAATTCCTGGTGATGTCTTGGCCAGTTTACTTGTGTGGGACCGCCTTCTGCCGTATGAGTCCCAGCGACCGATTGGGTCCCAAAGAATTGGCCATCTCCAGGTCCCGTCAACCAGACAATGTCGCTTGGCGAGGGCCTAGGAGAAGAGCCTTCTCTTTGGGGGGCATGGCCCTCTGAAATCAGCTCCCCTTGGAGATTTGCACTGTCCCCACCCTCCTTGCCTTCCGTAAGAGTCTTAAGACTCACCTATGTCGCCAGGCTTGGGACAATTAGGTCTCAGCCCCCTGGCCAATGAAATGAGATATATGTTGTATGATTGTTTTTAAATATTGGATTTTTAGATTGTAATTTTAAATTTAATTAGATTTGCCGTTGTACTATATTGTTATATTATATGCTGTTAGCCACCCTGAGTCCTCAGAGAAGGGCGGCATACAAATCTAATTAATTAATTAATAAACTTCATTGATTTAAAAAAATATAAAAATAGTTTGCCATTACTTTCTGGAATAGTTCTCAACTTTCAAGAACAGTTTTATATTTTTGACCTAAAACTGAAACTATGTGGAATGTTTAGTCTGAAGGCTGCTGATATTAATGCAATCATCCCACGATGCCATGTAGACTATAGAACCCAGACCTGCTGACTCTATTTGCCAAATTGTGGAAATTGTAGCTCAATACAATAGGATGTTTTTAAAGTCTTTTAACTATTATTAATTGATCAAATCGTTCTGTACTTGTTGGGAGCTGCCCCGAGTCCACGGAGAGGGGCGGCATACAAATCCAATAAATAAATAATAAATAAATAAATACATATAGATAGATAATATTGGAGGAAGCAATACTTTCTCCAAATAGGATAACAGAACCAGTTGGGTATAGTAGTTAAAATGCTGGTCTAGAAATAAAGAGACTATAAAGTTTATGAAAGCCGGTCAGATTTTCCATCATTTCTCCCACTCAGCCTTATGGGTTCTTATTGTGGGGGAAAAGAGGAAGGAATACTGTGTATGTTCATAGCCTTGAGTTATTTATAAAGTAGTATGTATGTGTGTGTGTGTGTGTGTGTGTGTGTGTGTGTGTGTGTGTGTATTTATTTATTTATTTATTTATTTATTTATTTGACTTATATGCAATTTATTAATTGGACTTAAAGGAAGGATAAAATATAATAAATAAATTTTGTACTAATTAGACATGATAGTAACCTGAATTTTGCAATTATTCCTGTATCTGCCAGGTGATAAAGAGATTGAAACATGGTCTGTTTGCTTATATTATATTCTGTTATAGGCAGTTAACTATACAGCACTGTTGAGAATACACTCCTCAAGTACCTTTTATGTCATATGAAATCACAGATGTGCAAAAGGAATAATGATATTTTCCTAGGGAATATTTTAGTTGACTATAGGAAACCACGTAAAAGTATAAAATTATCACAAACAATCCAACAACTAATTTTAGGATAGATTTTTTTTCTTCCATTATATAAGGATTATAAACATAATCCTATGCATTCTATCCATTATGTACTCCATTTCATTATAGTCAATTAAGTTAATTTCAGAGAAACACTATAGGATTGCTGTATTAGAATTCAAGAATTGTGACTTGAAGGCACATTTGAGACTAAGATGAGACTTGCCAATTCTAGAAGAGCCAAGGACATCCACTCATCCAGTGAAGTCTGCCAACATTTCTGCGTAATCTTTAGTTCTATAATTTCCATATGAGTAAAGAATAAAATTGGTGACTAAGTGTGAGTCACTGAGTTAAGAAGCTACCTTAAAAAAAACACCCTGATTTCTTTTCTAAATGTCTCCTATTCAGATTGTGTTCACAATCCAATCATAAGCAACTATAAGAAAGAAGTATTTTCAGATCTTTTATCTGTTTTACACTACCTGCTAAGGAAGCTAAAATAGGCTTTCTCAACTTAATGTGGATTGTACAGTTCATAATCCCTTGCCAATATGGCTATGGTTCATCTGGAAAATATTAAGAAACCTGAATTGTATCGCTCTCCAAAATTCTTAATTAAGATCTTCCATTTTCACCTTAGTTAAGTACTTCTGAATATTCCTTTCTGGATGATTAAACATGGATTTTCATCTTTGTACTCAGAGGAAATGTGCAGCTCAATATGGTTTGAGGGTATTTAAAATTTAAATTGTGACTACGGTATCAAAACTGTGAAGGAAGACAGTGGCCTGTGTCTTTCAAATGCAAGCCACTCTTTTGACGACAACAAAGACCATACAGTGGTACCTCTACTTAGGAACTTAATTCCTTCCCTGACCAGGTTCTTAAGTAGAAAAGTTTGTAAGAAGAAGCAATTTTTCCCATAGGAATCAATGTAAAAGCAAATAATGTGTGCGATTAGGGAAACTACAGGGAGGATTGAGGCCCTGTTTCCTCCCAGGAGATTCCTAGAGAGGCCCCATGGAGGCATCTTCCTGCCTTTTCTGGCTGTTTCCTCCCAGGAGATTCCTAGAGAGGCCCCATGGAGGCATCTCCCTGCCTTTTCTGGCCCTATTTCCTCTCAGGAGATTCCTAGAGAGGCCCCACAGAGGCTTCGTATGTTTGTAGGTAGAGGGGCCACTGTACTTTGGACAGAAAGGACTGCTGGTTTGAAAGAGAGTTCTACTAGGCAATCAATGTCAAAATTGAACAGCCCTTTCTCAACAGAGGGAGAGGGATAAAACCTCATTTTCTTCAATCTACAACACAGTCTTTTCAACAGTTCCAAGAAGGCTCCACACCAATTTGCACCACTCAGGTGACCCTGATGACAAAGATAAGCCTCCCGGTGATCTTAATGACCCACTAAAGGAATGTAAACAACCAGCTATCTGCAAGGAGTATAAATCTATCCATTGCCCAACATCAGTCAGAGCTGAAAAAGCTTCTTGGATGAGAAGCTAAATGTCTTCAAAGAAAAACCAGAAATTCCAACTGCCTTTTGTAAAAGCATTTTTGGGACAACTATGACCTGGAAAACTGAGAATTTCCATAGACATCCAGGCATATGCTTTTATCTTAATTTTCAGAAAACAAATCTAAATGCTGTTTAGCACTGTGTCTAATGAATTCCTGGATAGATTGTTGTTATTTGATCTATCAAATAAAACAAGCAAGTTAAATCTATTTTCATTGGGATGGCAGTATGAAAAGCTGCACTTGAGATAAATATATTTTACGCAGCATTGCTATGTTATCATAATAATAATATTGAAAGTCTCGATCTATGATGCCACTCAATCAAACTATAACAATCAAATAAGATTGCCTGGGTAACTTTCAGGAGGCAATGTACCTGCATTTTATGTAATCTGATTTATTATGTATTTTATGTACATAATTTATATCCTGGAACTTCCCTGTATATTTATGTTACCATAATGGCTGAATTAATAAATAACAAGATGCAAGTGTAGTATTTTTTTTAAAAGCTTCAAAATATAACAACATTTATTTAGGACAGACATTTCAAACAGAAATATTACCCTGCCATAGCTTAAAAGTCTGGAAAATTTTGAAATATTTTTGCCTATACCTAAATTATTGTTGAGAAAGACATAGAGGTGACAAATAAGATAATCAAAAGCAAAAGGCAACGATATTAGGTTGAAAACAGAATTGTTTTCTATTTTGCATGACTCAGACAACAATTCTGATATTACTTAAACAATCAAAGAGGAATGCCATAATTTAACAACTCAAAGGCTCAGAAGCATGATAGAGACCATTCATTTTTCAAACGCTCTCCAGAAGAATTTGGCAAGTAGATTTTGAAAGGTCAGCAATGAGAGTGTAGCTTCGCTTCTAGATGGAGGAAGACCAAATAATATTCCTTATGCAAGGGTGACAAAATGCCATCCATCAACATGAAAATGTAGCAGAAAACAATAGAAGAAGGAAACACCATTTTCCCCATATCTCCTTAGTTTCCTCCAGAAAAACAGAAAAAAAATATTCATATATTGTTTCCCAAATTACTTCACCAACAATATACTAGCACAAATTTGATGTTGCAGTATTAGCTTACTAAATTTTTTATGTCCAGAACTCACTACAAAATATAAATCTTACATAAAGAGCACAAGAATGCATTTCCTCCTGGGAGCAAACCAATACTGTACTTTCAAAAGTGAAGGAAACATCAAGTCCTCTTTTTTCCTTGTGTTGACTTTTTATTCTAAAGGTTAATGGCTGAGTTCTTTTTTAACTTGACCTCATTGTCCTGGAAGGAGGATATACACAATAGCAGTAGCATTCATACACTGTAAATATATGGATAAGCCCAGCTGCAGGAATTGTAAACAACATACCATATCATGTTTTCAGGGTGTTTTAGTTAAATATTTCTGTTTAATTAAAAGGGTCTGCTTATCCATGGATGGGGCTTGCATGCAAATATATATAAAAGAAAAACTTTAAAAACAACAACATGTAGCCCCAAACTTATAACCATTCATTTAGCTACCATTCAGTTACATTGCTGCTGCAAAAAAATGACTTACAACTGATCCTTGTACCAGTTACTGTTCTAGCTAGCATCCCTGTAGTCACATGATTTAAATTTAGGTTACTTGGCAACCAATATGTGTTTACAATTGCAACATTCCATGAGAATGCAGTTTGTGAGCTCCCTAACCAGTTTCCAACAAGCAATATCAATGGGGGAAAGCCAAATTCACTTAATGACGGCAATGACTAGAGTGATTTGCTTAATGGCTACAACAAAATAGGTGGCAAAATTGGATGTGCCTCCCTTAATGACAAGCTTAGTGATGAAAGTTCAGGTAGCAATTATGGTCAGCAGTATACCATATATACTTGGGGATAAGCCCATCCAAAGATACACTAAAGCCAAATTTTGGAGAGTATTTTGGCATCTAAGATTCTCCAGTTATCTGCAAGTATATATGATTTTTTTTTAAAAAACATTTTTATGGAGAAAAAAAATCCCATGTATATAAAGGACAGTACAGAGATCCCAAGAAAAAGCATCTGTTTAAAGAGATTTTGCACTCAAACATCACATTTTGCTGTTCCAATGCTGATCAGCCATTGTCCTGGCGGAAAGGAGTGTTGAAAATAATTACGAACTTTTCTAGATAAGAACCGGATGTTCAAGATTTTTTTGCCTCTTCTCAAGAACTATTTTCCGCTTACAAAACCGAGCCTCCGAAACTGTAACTGGAAAAGGCAGGAAGAAGCCTCCGTGGAGCCTCTCTAGGAATCTCCTGGGAGGAAACAGGGCCTCCACCCTCCCTATGGTTTCCCCAATCACACAAATTATTATTTTACATTGCTTTCTATGGGGAAAATTGCTTCTTCTTACAAACTTTTCTACTTAAGAACCTGTTCACAGAACAAATTAAGTTTGTAAGTAGATATACAACTGTACTTCTACTTCCATTTCCCCAAATTTCCATTTTCCCCCCTGATAAAATTTCAAAAAAATTGACATCTGTACAATTCAGGAAGTAAGCAGTGATTCAGGAGCAACACCAAGTCTTACTAAAAAACCAGCACATCAACAAAACAGTAATTATCTGTCGAGAGATAAGAGAAGGGGTACAGATTAATCTTTCCACACAGAGATCTTTTTAAAAACAAGCTGGGACAGATGTACCCTTAATAAATTACTCTTTCATACTGGTGACAGAGCAGTCATTGATACAAGGAGGAGGGAGATATACAAGACTGAAGATGTGCTAAATAACAACATCAGTTCAAAGGAAACCTACTGCATGAAGATGGTATTAAATATTTAATACCTTTGAAAATATCCCACTCATCAAACCACTACAAGCTCTCCCATTTTACTGCACTGAATTCAAGGGGATCAGACCAACGAAAGGGGATCCTTGCATATAAATGTGCTGTTACGAAACGTTCTGAATTTTATATGGTCAGCTGGCAGTTTCAGAGCGCTTTTTAGGCAATTTTTTTTCTAAGCTTACATGCCTCACACTCACAGGTCCAGTTTGGCCTCATGACATACATGAGCTAATCCATCTTGCACTTTAATCAGAATGCACATGCAATGTTAGTTAAATCTAATTAAATTGAATTTCAGATTCTACATTCTTGTTTCCTATACTTTTATACCACATTTATATTTATTTATTTATTGGATTTGTATGCCACCCCTCTCCGAGAACTCAGGGCAGCTCACAACATATCAAAACAATAAACAATATACATATCTAAAAAATCCAATTAATATAGCTAAAAAACTTTAAAAACACTAATAATATTTAAAATCATTCATTCCCATTCATACCGCAAGACATACTACACTCCTCGACCAGGGGGCTAGGGTCCAATGGCCCAAGTCTGGCGGCACAGATAGGTCTTTAAACTTTTACTGAAGGTGAGGAGGGTGAAGGCAATGCGAATCTCTGGGGGGGAGCTGATTCCAGAGGGCTGGGCCCCCCACAAAGAAGGCTCTTCCCCTAGGTCCCGCCAAACGGCATTGTCTAGATGAAATATACTACATATTTTAGCTGCAGTTGTTCAAAAGTAAGATCATTCAACTTCAGACAGGACAACTTCACTACTGCAAAAAAATAAGCAAATTTATTAGGCTTACAGAACACTTCTCTGGCTGGTGTCCTCGACTTATGACCACAATTCAGCCCAGAATTGTGTTGAATTTTATTCCATTTTATGACTTTTCTTGCCACATTTGATAAGTGAATCACTGTAGTTGTAAATTTAGTAAATGATTGTGAATCTGGCTTCCCCACTGACTTTGTTTGTCAGAAAGTTGCAAAAGGGAATCATATGACCCTGAGACATATGAACCAGTTGTCAAGCATCCAAATGTAGATCACGTGTGTGAAAAATAGTCATAAGTCACTTTTTTCAATGCTGTTGTAACTTTGAATGGTTCACTAAATAACTATTGTAAGTCTCAAGGACTACCTAAATTGCATTGGAACATTTTTCCCCCTATTTAAAACATAATGTATAGAAAATTTCCCAGATATTAACCAAATTAAACAAAGAAGATACATCTATGATTACATAAACGTAGCCTAATATGCTTTTTTCCTCCTATTTTTTCCAATTCCCCCCCCTTTCTGAATCACACATTTTAGACTTTTTAAATAAGCTTATTATTTTAAGAGACTGCTTTACTTTATTGATTGAATGTAAGCCACTCTGGGAAACTCTTTGGCTGAAGAGCAGAATGAAAAAATGCTTTCCCAGAATAAAATGTCTGCAACTGATTTCTGTAAACAGGATGTGCATTCTAATACATTATCCAAGACAGTTCAGTATAAATAGTTTTCTTTAGACCATGGCAAAAATTTATTTAGGACTGATATGGTACACACTTAAAGAATGTGGAATCTAAAAAAAAAAGAAAACAGGATGAAGCAGACCACAGGTTTTTTAAAAAAAAGAATACTTAATATTAATATATTTTATTTAATGAACTGAATCTAATTTTTTTTAAAAAAATACAAATACAAACTGAAAATATAGACGAAGGAAGGAAGGAAGGAAGGAAGGAAGGAAGGAAAGAAAGATGGGAGGGAGAACAGTCAGATTTATATTCTATATTCATAGTCACTGACTTACAAATGAATTCATTGCAATAATATAAACAATATAAAATATTTTAGTTTATTTTTTTATTGAATTCACCACCCATCTCACTCTTTGCAACATAAATTGTAGCATTCTTTGATTAGTAGAAAACATTGCCCTTTCCAAAATAGATAAATCACACACTTCAAACATTTGTTTCAACATTTATTTACTGTAATCATCATTCTCTACACCTTTCTTTTATTCATGAGGCCATTATTTGTTTCTGAATTATACCTTTTAACATATCACCAACAATAATACTTAATTAGTAGACTCCTGTGGTTATTTAATATGTGATTTTAAGAAACACATTTCAGAATATCAGTTACAACCATTTTGTTGTTTTAACCCAGCTGAATTTGCAAACAAGGACAATGTATAATTAGTTTTATTTTCCTTAGGCATGTTGTATAGCACTAAAACAACAATGCATACAATCATAAAATTTAAAAAGTACTTCCTTTAAATTATATTTCTAAAATTATTAAATTACAAATGACATATTATATACTAACTAAAGATAATAACCATTTGTAATTTAATTATTGTTATTGCTCACATTTTGGCAACCTTGTGATTTATTCAATATAGTGTGGTTGAGCAAATCATGACTTGATTCAATATTTGAATCTCATCACCAATAGCATTCAGCAATCAGGTAAACCATGACAACCTCTTGGTTGCTTTGTGAACCCAGCTCTTTCCCCTGCTATGCAACAGTATGTGGTTTAACAGTTGAGGAGCTGGCCAATGTAATTAGAGCAAGACAAAATATAAATGAACCAGATTTTCTCCCATAACTGTAAAGCAAAAAATTATTCACTCCCACCCCTGCCACGCCAAGCTACAAGATTGTGATTTAGAGGGAAGAATCCGCTATTGGGTCCAAGATTAATTTATACTTCAAGATGTCGAACTGCAAAAATTAGGGATAGGGCAAGTCTCTTTTTCTTAGCCCTAATTAGGGAGTCTCTTCCCATGATTCCAAACTGTTATTTTTCCAACAAGAAATAATATATGACTAAATATACACTGTTTCAGTAAGGGTCAGTGTGCTACAGAAAATTTAAATCACACACAAAAAGTCTTAACTTATCATTTATAGCAGAAATCTAGCACCTAAGAAGTCTGTGTCTCACACAAGATTCTGGAAATTTTTGACAGATTTATAATAGCTTAGCTCTACAAACTCCCCCATATTGCATTTGCATTAGTTCCCTTTTATTCATATTCAGTTCCTCATACAGCCCTGTACTTGAAACACACTTGATTTCTTCAAATATAATACTTCTGTCTCTGAATTCCACTGGCATCTTTCAAAATTTATCTACCAGCATTCCCTTTTCACTCATCTCAGATAAGCCTTTTCGGGTAATCCCTACATATCAGACTTAAAGGATACGAAAATCTTGAAGCCTTGGTCATTGTTTATTTGACATACTTACTTCTTACTTGGTTGATAGTTACTTTCTAATACATTAGCAATTCAACTTCAGCAACCTATGTTTCCAGTCCACAAGATTTGTACATAAATATATTTTTATATGTTAAGAGCTACAGTATTGAATTTAGACTTCTCAGAAATAAACTTACCCACTGATTTTAATCACACTTGTCCAAACTCAGCATGTCAAAAAAAAAAAAAAAAGCTTTCGGAATTTAATAAAAAGTAGATGATCACATTTGTGATTAATTCGGAGAAAAAAAACTACAGTACTTCCGTTCAAAAACATTATTTATTTTATTCAATTTATTTTATTTATTCAATTTTTAGGCCGCCCTTCTCCTTAGACTCAGGGCGGCTTACAACATGTTAGCAATAGCACTTTTTAACAGAGCCAGACTATTGCCCCCACAATCCGGGTCCTCATTTTACCCACCTCGGAAGGATGGAAGGCTGAGTCAACCTGGAGCCGGTGATGAGATTTGAACCGCTGACCTTCAGATCTACAGTCAGCTTCAGTGGCCTGCAGTACAGCACTCTACCTGCTGCGCCACCCCGGCTCCCTATTCCTGCTTGTATCCAAAATTCTGGGGCAAAGTTTTATACACTGCACTATCTTAGGATTTTATCATGTTTTATTCAGCAAACTTCTGGATAAACAATAAATGTTGTTTATAAAACACAATGATTACGTAGGTTCACATAAGATGTTAAGTTAAAACTAAGCAAGCTATATACTATGATTTAGTGATACTAAACACAAATTGTATTTTATTTCCCAGAGTAATATACAGTCTCACAATTATGGAAGTGCAAACACAAGTGTAGGTGAATTCTTTGGGTTAATTAGGCTGAAAGTTAGATGTGCATTATAACCAAAATTAAGGTAAAGAATCCTTCAAATAGGGCAACTGCTGAGGATTACAGGTTACAGGTTTAATTTTCCTAGTAAAATATAGAAGTCCTTTCCTGTTTCATTCTTTAGGATGTTTGTCAAACTCCCACTCTATCCTATAGTTCTGATTATCTCCCTTCCCAATTATTAATTATCAAGGTTGACTCAGCCTTCCATCCTTCCGAGGTGGATAAAATGAGGACCCGGACTGTGGGGGCAATATGCTGGCTTTGTTAACAAGTGCTATTGCTAACATGTTGTAAGCTGCCCTGAGTCTAAGGAGAAGGGCGGCATAAAAATCAAATAAATAATAAATAATAATAATAATAATTAATAATCAGGTCCACCCAATTGGACCTTTTCAGTATCAACCAAGGTCATCCAGGCTTTGCCATTGACCACATCTTTTTCATAGAGAATTTCAATATTGTGTATCAGAGGTGGGTTCCTACCGGTTCTAACTAGTTCTTTAGAACCTTGGGTAAACCCTGGTGATTTCCAGGAGCCGGTTCTGTTAGTGCCGGTGTGTGGGGTGCTTCCATCTTGTGTTTTTTTGCTTTTGCACATATGCAGAAACTTGGATCTTTGGCACTGCGCATGTGTGCGCCCATGCGGTGCAGGAAGAAGCGAAATGACAGGGGGGTAAATTAGAACCCACCCCTACTGTGTGTTGCTAAAATGTTTAAATCAAACTCCTGACGAGCAATCATTTTTGTAAAGAAACTCCCAAATGAAATACTGTTTGAGATCTGTTAATAAATATCAACTTCTACTAACCCTGTTATGTTGCATTTAAACAATGAATCTTTGCTTATTCCTGATTGCGCAAGGCCCAAGTGTCTTGCCAATCCAGAAATGCAAGATAAAAGAGCAAATGTTCACGCTGTGCCAAATCCCATAGCCAACCATTTAAGAAGTATTTAAAGAAACAATCTACATTTATATGTAAGTGTTTGAAGTTACACACCTGTGAATTGACTGCAATCAAATAACTTCTAGCAAAAGTCAAAACCATTTTATAGATATTCTGAAGGCATCTATTCCAGAATCTTTAGATTACTTTTTACATCCTGCCTCTTAATCTGTTTTTAGTATTTTCTCTGGGGAATATGCATTTACATGTACATTGGGATACAAATACTGTTGCGATGGATTGAACATCCTTTGAAACTAATGCAAAACCTTTCCAAGTCCCAGCATGCACATTTTAAATAGTCCTACTGCCTTGCGTGTTAAATTCTCTAATACAGCATCAACATAGGCATTGCCACTACCACCAAATTAATCCCCTGGAAACACAATCTTAATACTATGCTAGTCTAACAGTGGAACAGATGGCTTTCTCCAGCTTGTCCTGTAATTCAGGGAAAATCAAATCAGTATTATCAACTCATTTATCACCTTATACTGAGTTAGACTAAACCCTTGTAAAGCATCAAAATTAAGTATTACCCTAAAATGCCACTGATAGAAACATAGAAGATTGACAGCAGAAAAAGACTTCATGGTCCATCTAGTCTGCCCTTATACTATTTCTTGTATTTTATCTTAGGATGGATATATGTTTATCCTAGGCATGTTTAAATTCAGTTACTGTGGATTCACCAACCACGTCTGCTGGAAGTTTGTTCCAAGCATCTACTACTCTTTCAGTAAAATATTTTCTCACATTACTTCTAATCTTTCCCCCCTCTAACCTCAGGTTGTGCCCCCTTGTTCTTGTGTTCACTTTCCTATTGAAAACACTTCTCTCCTGAACCTTATTTAACCCTTTAACATATTTAAATGTTTCGATCAAGTCCCTCCTTTCCTTTCTGTCCTCCAGCCTAAACAGATTGAGTTCATTAAGTCTTTCCTGATAAGTTTTATGCTTAAGACCTTCCACCATTTTTGTAGCCCATATTTGGACCCATTCAATTTTATCAGTATCTTTTTGTAGATGAGGCCTCCAGAACTGAACACAGTAATCTAAATGTGGTCTCACCAGCGCTCTATACAGTGGGATCACAATCTCCCTCTTCCTGCTTGTTATACCTCTAGCTATGCAGCCAAGCATTCTAATTCTGATTTCTTGAACAACTTAGCCAATGTGAAGGGTTTTTTTAAATTCACCAGCTGCTAATATTCACATTTCCTTTTCAAGCCATGTGCATTTTTTAAAGCACTAAAATAAAATAAAAATATTCCAAATTGAAATATAGCAAATGCATTCTGTATTAGAAGAGAGCACGTGAAAATAGTAATACCACATAGGTTCACCACAAATGGAATCAAATACATGAGGTTGGGGCAGAAACCAAACACACACTAACAGGTTGAAACATGTTGCAGTTACCTCACCACTGTATTTGTCATATGTCCCATGAGTAAAACCAAAAGTAACCTCGCCTTTTTTGAAGCATTTGTATGAGCAGCTTTGCTTTATTTGGGTGGAGCAAGAAAATGTCACAGCAGCAATTAATTTAACCCTTACTACTGTTAAAAAAAATATGAAGAGGTAGATAGTGCCAGCTCTAGAGTTGAACTGTTCTCCATAAATTCCTGGGTAAATGTCAATGCACTTTGACCAGAAAAAGCAATACTTCTATATAGAACAATAAAGAAGGCTGTATTTTAAGTTTACAGAGTAAACTTAAATGAATGTGGATTTACAAAATTATTGGAAAGTTATGAAGAGTTATGAAATGTTATGGCATTTACTACAATTCTGATTACATTTGCAAAAAGACTTTATAACAAATCTATTTGTCATCAGTGTTTCAGAATTCTTGTAGGAATTGCATATATTTTAAATACTTTCTAGGTTAAGCTAGAAAATTGCCCTGAAATTTGCAAAATGAATTCATGCTGAATTACCAACATAAGCATGCTGCCAAGTCAAAGCGCATCTTTGCATTTGCTTGAATGAAGAAAAGTTTTATATTACAAGTGATTTGTAAACTAAATCCCTTTAAGCATCTGGAGGTAGGTTTCTCTCAAACTTTTTTCATATTAAATAGTGTATATGGTTTACTCTAGCCTTAATTGTACTGATAGGTTCAAAATATGTTATTATGTTTCCATATTAAAAACAGAAGTTTAAAAAGGAGGAGACTTCAAGTTGACAAAAAGTCTGCTAGAAATTGGAAAATGATTTTTCTGATATAAATAACAGAGCAAATTGGAAAATAGGACAATTGATCTGTGATAAATACAATTATTTTTGGATAAATAATATGTAAATCCATTGTAGTATACAGAATAACATAATATGTAAGAACCAATAGTTGTGGTACATTGTGAATTCTTTCTGGGGGGAAAGACAAAAATAAGTATATATTATATTACTCTGTATACTACAATGGATTTGCATTTAATTTATCCAAAAATAATTCATTCTTTCTTTCTTTCTTTCTTTCCTTCCTTCCTTCTTTCTTTATTTATTTGATTTATATGCCAATTCACCATAGACAGCTATCCTATTTTCCATCTTGCTCTGTACATTTATATTAGAAAAATATTTTCCAATTTCTAACATTGTTTATAGTATATTTTTCATCAATGCTCCACATTTTTCATCCATACAAACCTTCAAGATTTGTTCCAATGATACTCATGAAGTTAAGTAGAGAAATAATCTAAGACCAACAAAATCACACTGAAACTGAGATTTTAATTAATTCTCTCCTGCACTCTAAGATCAATGAACTTATTTTACGTCATGTAGCCTGTATTATGTAGGCCTGCTTATATTTTGTATATAAAGTCGTCTTTAGATGTTACTAGTGCATTTAAGAAAACGTTAAAAATCTGCTGTGTTGTATCTAAAACAGTCATTCACAGTCAAATATTTTGGTTATTACTGTATACCTTATCATACATTTTAAAGCTATTTTTGTATTAATACAAATTCACTGGAATCTTTTTTTCCCCATCTTCTTACCAGAGAATGAATACTTACATACCATATGTATAGATAGATACCTATGGGAAAATACAATAGAATTCTATATTGGCCAAATGTGATTTGACACACAAGGAATTTGTCTTTGGTACATGGGCTCTCATAAAAAGACAAGAAAAGAATCATTCCATAAATAAACCCATGTTCTGCAGTCGATGATTAAGGATTAGATCCCTAGACTAAATCTCATTTATTTAAACATAAGTTTGAACTAACCATCTCAGAAGTAGGTTTCTTTTCAGCCTTCACTTGCCCAAAAAGTACATAAATATATATAATTATGCTGATGGCCTCTGTCTGTTTTCAATGATTTTCACCTAACTCTGCACATTTTGGTGTCAGAGGTTGGCTGAAAAGAAAGGTAATATAGATCTATCCATCTCAAGGTATAATATTTGCTTTTCCAAAAAGTAGAATCGTTTAGCATACTTTTTTAAAAATACAATTGGGGCATTATCAATATTTAAAACATAACAGACCTTTACAAGCTTTTAAATTAGCAATGAAAACGTTAAATAGATTCAGAATAGCCTATCAATTGAAAGCAATGCAAGGGGTAATGAGTCATATTATCCCCAGAATTCAACACAGTATCTAGAAAAATAGAGAAAAATGAGCAGTTCAAACAATACACAATTTTATTTGTAAATATTATTAGAGAACATAAATAATATGGACCATGAGCATGATAAAAAGATTTCTGGAACATAAGGAAGCATGCAACAGATTCCATGTTACTTTTTCCTACCTAAAACATATTCCGAATTGTTAAATTGCTGCTACATTTTCCAAAATGTACTGTCCTCCATTAGGAATGTACAAAATAGGGCTCTGTTTTAACATCCAGCTTATACCATCCGACTAAATATTCTTGTCTTATTTTTCAAGATGAGTTGATAATTGTCATTGTAGAGGTGAATTAGAGAGTGATTGGAATTAAAATTTTATTTTAAATAAATACAGCATTCAGCCATAATGAAATATTTCCCATGAATTCTAAAAATATTGCTGAGGATACTTAATATCTGAAGTCTTCCTGTTTAGATATGACATGGTAGAAATAGCTTTCTATTTGATTAGCTGTCCAGCTGCAGTTTACTTCTTTTTCCAGGTGATTATTTCAACAATTTAATATCATGCAGGAATGTAATTCATTTATCTCGGTATGGTTTATATGCCAAAACATTAAATATCCATATAGCATTGACTCACATGGTTACATTACCCTAAGTTATTTATAAGAGTGGCTGCATCCATAAGCATGCCTAAGTGCAAGAAGGCTCTTGCTCCAGTTCCTTTGCTTCCAGTTCCTACCAGGATTTATTCATCCTGCCAGATGAGCAAGCCAAATGATTATTCACTATTTACATGGGAGCCTTTTCCCACAACCCCACTGACATATTTGAAAAAAACAGGAGGAACAAATCGTTCAGCCCCCCCCCCCCAGCGCTATTTAAGAACATGCAATTATTCTCTTATTTCCTGCTGGAATTCTGCTTTTCTAATGCACTAACCAGCATTATTTTAATGCATGTTTTGCAACCCGCCACACGTGATCCTTAAGATATTATCAGGAGGGCAAAGAGTAAGTAATGAGAAGGCATGAGAAGGAGGAGGAGGAAACTGGCCAGAGAGAAATCTAATAAGCAGCCTTATTAAATCCATGAACTATTTCTGCCTCTGGGTGGATCTCCCCCTCCCCATCTTCTGGTGCCCACCAGCTGTGCTGGAAGGCAACGGCTTGGGAAAGAGCAGCTCATCCCCTCGGCACACACCCCATTCAAACGAACCACAACCCCACAGAAGTCTGCCTTACAGTAAACATATATTAGGTGGCACACCCTCGAAGTGATGAAATACAGTAACTCCTCTCCTCCTCCTCCGTTTCCTTTCCTTTGCAAGCAGAAGAGCGACTAAGGTGGAGTTGGACTTCAGGGCGAGGAGGAGGAAGTGGGGAAGGGCTTCTTCTTTGGTTAAAAGTTTAAAGCGAAAATCCCAAGGAAGCGTGGGACGCGGGGGGGAGAGACCCTGAGAGCCACACCATGCCCACCCACCCCTCTAAAAATGCCAAGGTCGGTGCCCGCTTCCTGCAATGGTAAGGGCGGAAGGCTCCTATCCCCGCTGCCCCTTAAAGGGAGGAAGGGGGCTCCCCGGAGCCGCTGCCCCAGCCGGCCTCTTACCTGGATGTAGTTGTTTTCACAGTAGTCCGCAACCCTGGTGAGGTTCTGGTAGCTCTCCACCAAAGCCCGCTTGCCCGAAGGGATTTCCTCCTCTAGTAACATTTGTAGCTCTGCCATTTTCCACCTTTCCGCATTGCTCTCTCCGGCATTCAAGGGACCGCGGGAGCGCCACCGGCTCACGATTTCTCCCTGCTATTGTGGGAGCCCTGCTCGACTGCCTCTGCCTCGGAGGCTCTGCTTTCTCCGCCCGCTCACTCGCTCGCTCCCCTTCCCTTGCCTGCCTTCCTTCCTTCCTTCCTCCGCCCCTCCCTCCTTCTCACTCACTCACTCTCTCCTCCTACTTCTACTCCCCCCCCCTCCCCTCCTGCTTCCCGGCCGGAAGAGGCAGCCGCGAGGGATGTCGGGAAATGTAGTCACGCCCGTGGCTTGGGCAACCTCTTTTCCGGCTCTCGCCCCGAGCTGAGCTCGAAGCAAGGCAAAAGGAGCCTCAGTACAGATCTGTTGTTGTTTAATGTAGCATTTTACTCCAGCGAATACTGCTTGCTAGGGAATAGGAACAAGGGATATTAAAGTGGTGTCCCCTAAGGTAGCGTACTGGGACCGACGTTCTTTATTTTCTACATCAACGACCTTTGCGATCTCGTCACAAGCAACTGGTTTTTTTGCAGACGATGTAAAACTCTTCAACACCACTGATAGCACAACTACTCTACAAAAAGACCTAGACTCAGTTTCTGACTGGTCCAACACATGGCAACTCCAAATCTCAACCAGCAAATGTTCTGTCCTACGCATGGGCAAAAGGAATCAGAACTTCAAATACAAACTTAATAAACAAATTATTACAGATAATCCCCACTCGGTCAAGGACCTCGGGATACTAATAACTAAAGATCTAAGTGCCAAAGCCCATTGCAACAACATCGCTAAGAAGGCCTCAAGAGTTGTTAATCTAACCCATGTAGCTTCTGCTCTGGAAATCTCACACTACTTACCAGAGCTTACAAAATTTTTGCCAGCCCATCCTTGAATACAGCTCATCTGTTTGGAACCCATATCCCATCTCAGACATTAACACCCTTGAAAATGTCCAAAGATACTTCACCAGAAGAGCCATTCACTCCTCCACTCGAAACAGAATACCCTACGAAATTGGACTTACAATCCTGGGTCTTGAAAGCTTAGAACTATGACGCCTTAAACATGATCTAAGTATTGCCCACAAGATAATATGCTACAATGTCCTGCCTGTCAAAGACTACTTCAGCTTCAACCACAACAACACAAGAGCACACAACAGATTCAAGCTTAATATTAACCGCTCCAAACTTGACTTTAAAAAATATGACTTTAGTAATCGGGTTGTCGAAGCGTGGAACTCATTACCGGACTCTGTAGTATCATCCCCTAACCCCCAACATTTTACCCTTAGACTATCCACGGTTGACCTCTCCAGATTCCTAAGAGGTCAGTAAGGGGCGTACATAAGCGCACTGGAGTTCCTTCCGTCCCCTGTCCAATAGTCTCTCCTATATCTTGTATTTCTTCTCTACTATATCCTCTATAACTTTCATTGTGTATTATTGTGTATTGGACAAAATAAATAAATAAATAAAATTATGATGTATATATACATCTGAATTAGGATGGGTTGGTTCTTCCTGTCTTTATCTACCTACCTACCTACCCACCTACCTATCAAAACATGTGCAAGATCATTGGCTCAGAGTTTAACAGCTCTGGTATAAATGGAGCTGTCAAGCCACCTGTTCTCTGTTCTGTTCTGTTCTGTGGTGCTGAAACAAAGGTTGCCTCTGAGTCTGCCTCTATTCTTGTCAGTCCTGACCCACAGTTCTAAAGCCATCATATCTTGAACCCAACTGAACCTACCAGACGCTTTTTCAAGGCAGCCCCTTGTTGAGCATATTGCAGTAATCAAGACAGGAAATTATTACTATATTTTTCAGAGTATAAGATGCACTTTCCTCCACCAAAAGAGCATGGAAATATTGGTGCATCTTAAACACCGAATATAAGCACTTTTGGTCTTCCGAAAGCCTGCCCCAAACAGGCCCATTTTTTGCAAAAACGGGGTGTGCAGAGGGTTTGGGAAGCCAGCAGAGTGCTCATGGCAGCTGGTGTGGACAAAAACGTGATGCATTGGAGGTTTGGGAGGTGAAAATGAGCCCACTTTTCACAAAAATTGAAGTGTTTTTGCCTTCCCCAGTCCCCAGGAGCATTTTGCAGGCCTCCCTAAGCCTCTGCACACTCAACTTTTGTGAAAAATCTCTTCCCCCCCCTTTTCTCCTTTTTGAAATCTTGATGCATCTTATACTCCAGTATGTCTTATAGTCCAAAACATATAGTAATTAGTTATTACCAGGGGCGGACTCCAGCCAGAACGCTAAATTGGGCTCACCACCGCAGCTTGTGAGTGCTTACGGGGCCAGGGCAATTTTGCTTCTGCAACTGTGGAAATAGCAAAATTGTGCATGGAGCCGCAGGTGCGCCCGTGTTTCGGCATGCATGGAGGGGAAAAAATCTCACTGAAATATGGGCGCACCTGCAGCTGCATGCGCGATTTTGCTATCTCCATAGGTGCAGAAGCAAAATCACGCTGGCCCTGCAAGTATTCACGAGCCGCGGCAGCGAGCCCAATTTAGCATTCCGCCTAGCAGCCCACCCCTGGTTATTACTTAATATAAACTGGAGTTGAATAAATGAAACCTGGTGAAGAAGCCATTGAAACGTAAACCAAAACCCAAGAACATTATGCCCCAGATTTGTGTAAATCAAAAATTTGTATAAATTTGTTTGGTTTAGCAAACTGTCCTTGGTAAGCCCAAGGGCAGTTTGCCAAACCAGCATAGATTTTGCTGTCAGTCCCAGTATTCTCTCCCCTTATAGAAGACGAAAACAATCTTTTTCCTGTCTTTTCCACTAGACAACAGAAAGACAATTTACCAATACCAGATTGAATCACAATGGTGTTGACAGACAGTTAGCCTAACAAGTTTAGTTATTTGATACACACACACACACACAATTTTCTCAGTCTGAGAATCAGCTGCCCAGGCTGGATGGAAAAATGATTTAGCAAATAAAAATATTACCCATGACATACACCCACTCCTCTTTTAGTGACTGAATTCATTTTAACAATCGTTAAATGAAATGGTTCAAAATGGACATAATTGAGAAAAACAGATGCTGTGAACATAATTAGTTGTTGCCTCACACCACAAAGTTTTCTTCTACATCTATGACAGCATTGCTCTTACTCTGGTGTGAATTATGGTCAGGCACACAAAATTTGATTGCAACTGTGTCTTGGTCATGAAACAAGGAGTGAGGATATGCTTACTCTGGTTAGTTGCAAGTGGGAAAGAGCCGTAGTGTGATTAGTTGCTTTAATTTAGCATGTTATGTGAATTGTGGCTTTCTACACATGGTTTTATTGCCAAGTTATATACACCGAAGTAGCCAGGAACAGAAGCTGAGCAATAGTTATCTCATCCAAGTTAGGCAAATATTTCTGTTTAGTTTTCATGAACATATTGAAAAAATTGATTTTAGATGAAGTTTTTATTATGCAGTCAGGCTGGCTTCGTTTCTGGAATGATGTGAAGGATCCAAATGGCATCTTCCAATTGTAAATTAACTGTGTTTTACAACATGGATGTTTTCTGACAGTGCATCTACTTGGATTCACTTTTGCTTCACAGAATTTTATTTGACTGCAAGGAAAGTGGGAGGATTCAAATGCTGGTATTTTTCATTTATAAGCTCTGGTGTTTTACCATTACTTTTTCTATTATTTTCCTAACCAGAAATAAAAAGAATGGGAAATTGATGCAAGAAAAACACACACTTGTTTTCTATGTTTTATAATTGGTTTTAGAAGCTTAGAACCCTAAAATCAACTCCAATCTCCCTGCATTCTTTTCTTTCATTACTGCAAACTTATCAAAATGTTTCCGTAACAATTTTCTCCTTTATACACTTTGAGATGAAAGACCATAAAATATGGCTCAATGAACATTCTCATAAGCATTGTTCCAGGATTAAACACAGAGGAGATTAATAATTTAGTTTAATTAAAATGTAGAGTGTAGAAAATTGCAGACAAAAGTTTGCTGCCAAACACAATGTAAACATTGCTGTTTGTTTTCTAACTTAAACCCAGCTTCTCCATGTCCATAAAACTAGTGAATATTGCCCTCACTAAAGCATTTTAATTGAACCATACTCAATTTCAGTAACCATGGAATTACAAAATACACTTTTCTCCCCCCAAAATCTCCCAGGGTATGTCTTGATCCAATTTGTGAAACCAACAAAATATACTAGACAAACCTCTAGAACAAAATATGATGCCAATAATTTGTAAACACCAAAGGAGTTGCATGGACTTATCAAGAATATATCACGCCAAATCAATCTGATTTTCTTTTTGATAGAGTGACTAGTTTAATTAACTGTTTAATTGCCCTGGTCATAGTGAACCTTGATGTCACCAAAGCAATCAATGGAATTTATCATAAGATTCTGAGAAATAAAAGGACAAAAAGTATATTATCATTCAGCTAGTTAAACAGTGTTACCCAATGAGTATATAGTAGATCAGTGGTTCGGTGTCAGATTCAAATGATGTTTTACAGCAGGGATGTGAAACTTGTGGCATCATGTGACATATTTGGACTTTTCCTCCTTCACTAAACTGGCCATGGCCAGTGCGTGAAGCATATGGACCATGGTCCACAAGTTTGACAGCCCTTTTCTACAGGGTTGCACTTTGGCACTTGTTGTATTTATTAGAGTTTGTTGCAGAAAAATCAATTTCCAGAAGCACACTTAGATCTGCTTCTGGATTCATTAACTTCTTTATATACAAGAATATAGATAAAGTAAATTTTACAATACCAATATAGAGCAGTTACAGGTAGCAGAGAACAGTTAGTTTCATTTCAGCAGCATTCAGAGTGAGAGAGTACAGAGTGGACAAGAGAGCAGAGTAGACTTGAGCCATGCTCAGCCTTAAGTTTAAGATTTCAGTTTTGATTCTCTGCACAGACTCAGAAGTGGTTAGCTCCCATTGGCTGACTTTGTTACCACTGGCCCTACCAGTCCATGAATATTTTAACAGTATTAAACATGTTTATACATGCTTTGAATTACTTTGACGAAACAAGGGACAAGTAAGATGGATTTCAGAAGGGAAAAATGTGAAGTTCATATTTGGTTAGAGAAAAAAGCAAAGGCATGAGTTTAGAGCAGGGTAGAAATGTATAATCTTACAAGCCTGATTTTTAGTGTTAGGCTTATGTCATGAAAGTGGTACTAGAATTTTTTTAACGAAGGCTGGATGGCTGTCCATTAAAGATGCTGCAATAGCAAATTCCTGTACTAAACATGGAATTGAACTAGATGATATTCAGTACCTCTTCCAGCACTTACATCCTAGGATTCTATGATAAATATTATTATTCACTATGATTTCTGTTAAAGACTCATTGTCTTTAGGATCCAGCATCAAGCTGACCCATTTATGTCATTACATTTCCATATGATGCATAGGTTGATTAATCTTTTCCATCCATCCTGCTTTTAAAACTGCAACCTTTAGGAGAATACATCAAGATTTATTTTACATAATAGAACCAGTTTTGCAATTGCCACTAATTGGGATTTTTGCAAGTAACTACTGCTAGAGAGAAGAGCCTTGAAACAGAATGTCCTGTCACAAACCCTTTGATGTTCTTTCTGTATGAAAATCCAATCTGTATGAAATCATAAGTAAACCAGATGGCGAGATTTTGCAATCAAGACTTCCATCCTAAAAGTGACTACAGTATATGCCAATTATGGAGCTGCAGTTTGGGCAACACAATGAAAACAATTTCTAGCACAAACCAGATGCTTTGCTAAAAATTCCCTTAGTTATGTTCTGACTTTAGGATCCTATATGTTGTTTGTCCTTGTTCTCAGGCGAACACAGAATATAGTTGTCGGCTATAAATAAATTAACTGCCTTGAAATGGTCCTGGGTTGGGCCTAGAGGCAAAAAGGAGCTGTGACGTTCCTTCAATATACCAGGGTCATCCGACATAAAAAAACATATATATATATATGTCACATGTTTTTTACTTGGGTGGGTGGGCGGAGTAACTCAGGTGGGTAGGCGGAGCATCCTGCTGCCAGCACTACCGGTTCTAAGAACTGGACCAAAATGGGAGCCATCCACTGCTCAGCTACATGTAATACATGTGCTACGCTCATGAACCATGCCAAGCATAATGTGATTTCTTGGGCCATTCAGTGCAGTTTAGAATCTTTCGTGGAAAAGATGCTGGCAAAGGTTCAAGGTTTTAGGAAAGAAATGATGCATTAGTGTTAGTGTGCACAGTTCAAAAAGCCAAAGGGTATAAAATATAAGTCAATATGTGTTCTACTGATTATAATAACACCTTTAATTGTGTCAATCAGGCCAAGCTATGAAATATTCTAGGAAAATTTAAATTCTATAACATCTTCTTATCCTCATATAAACCTCATATTCAGGACAAAAATGCATATTCCAGATGAAAGATAGTAAAGCAGACTGGCAACAGTCAAAGAGTGAGACAAGGATTTTTGTCTCTGTCAAGTTGAAAAATATGTCTCTGCTTTTAGTTGAAAAATTTGGCATGGCCTAAATTTAGCCAACCTAAATTGAATATACAGTGAAGGAGGCTTGATTGGAAGAAGATGAGTGTTATTTTAAAACTGGAGGAACAAATAACCGTAATCTGCATTGTGCTATTAATATTTTAAATTGACAGCTAAACATATAATTAATTGACAAACTGTAATAATGAAAGCCAGGGAACACACCTGGGACTAATGTGTATAAAAGAGACCAAAATAGTGACAACAGATCAGGGGCAGGTTCTGGCTTACCTCGCTGCCATTTCACTTCCTGACACAATGCGCACTTCATGCAGGTGCTAAAAACACAGCTTCTGTACATGCGCAGAAGCAAAAAACAAGATGGCGGTGCATATGGCGCCACCGAGAGAGGCGGTTTGGGGACATGGCAGGATTGGGTCGCTGCTGATTCAGCAAGTGGGGGGAAATTCCCGCTATTGGTTCTATGGAACCGCCCGAACCAGCAGGAACCCACCTCTTCAATAGATACAATGGCAATGAATGCAGCTGCGAGAATGGTCATGGGCTTACCTAGGTATGCCCATGTTTCACCATCACTCCGCAGTCTGCATTGGCTGCCGATCAATTTCCGGTCACAATTCAAAGTGTTGGTTATGACCTTTAAAGCCCTTCATGACACTGGACCAGAATACCTCCGAGACCGCCTTCTGCCGCACAAATCCAAGGGATTAATTAGGTCCCACAGAGTGGGCCTTCTCCGGGTCCCGTCAACTAAACAATGTCAGTTGGCGGGCCCCAGGGGAAGAGCCTTCTCTGTGGTGGCCCCGACCTTCTGGAACCAACTCCCCCCAGAGATTAGAACTGCCCCTACTCTACCTGCTTTCCGTAAACTCCTTAAAACCCAACTTTGTCGTCAGGCATGGGGGAACTGAAACACCTCCCCCGGGCATGTACAATTTATGTATGGTATGTTTGAGTGTGTGTTTGTTAGCAAAATGGGGTTCTTTTTTAAATATTTTAAATTATATTTGGATTTGTTATGAATTGTTGTGTTGTGCTGTGAGCCACCCCGAGTCTGCGGAGAGGGGCGGCATACAAATCTAAATAATTAATAAATAAATAAATAAATAAATAAATAAATAAATAAATAAATAAATAAATAAATAAATAAATAAATAAATAAATAAATGAAAATGTTGAAGTGTTGGATAGCTTTCGCTTTTTAGGATCAACCATTAACAGTAATGAGCAATCAGTCGAGAATTATGGAACAGATAAGCACTTGGTGGAGCAGCCTTGGAAAAGACACTCAGATGCCATGACCAGGGGTGGACAGCAGCCATTGCGCTCAGGTGCTCCGTCCTGGTAGGAAATTCCGGGATGCGTGTGCAGATGCGCGCGCCTGATGTTCCCCCATGCACCCTAGCAAAAGATTTGGCTTCTATGCACATGCAGTAAGCAAAATCTTATGTGAAGACACTCGTGCGAGCAAGATTTTGGCAATTTTTGTTAATTTTTTGTTTTCGCGCATGCACGGAAGCAAAAATATCGGCAAAAATTGCTGAAATCTCACCCTCGTGCGCATCCTCATGCAAGATTTCATTTGGTGCCCATGTGCAGAAGCCAAATCGTATTCCGACAGGCATATGTGCACCCGATGGGTACGTACATACTCGCAACAGCCTCGAAGGGCGCCCCAATAGGGGGTAAAATGAGTAGCCCTTCACTGGCAATGATGTATCTATATCTTAAAAAATCAGAATAGTACAAGTTACGGTATTCCCTGTCATTTTGCCCTGGAAGCAAAATTTGGAGTTGGAAGAATCAGGATAGCAAAATTATTGATACTTTTGAAATTGGTGTCGGTGAGAACTCCTGAGAATACAATGGAAATTTAAGAAAACAACTGAAGGAATTTAGAATTCTTACTCAAGCCACAGAGGATCAGACTTCAATTATTCTATTTCAGAGATGTTATGTGAAGACCTGGAAAAGACTCCAATGATGGGAATGATGGAACAAAAGAAAAGAGGATGAAAGCAAGATAGATGGAGTTAAGGGTAGCAATGAGTGTACTGTTGAAAGACCAGGCTAGAGACAGGTTCTATGGAAGACAATCTAGTTACATGGTCGCTAAGAACTAACATTTAATTGATGATCTTTAATCAGTCTGCCAAGGTCAACCTATATTTTTAGTAGACTTCGAGACCAAGGTACAGTGTTCCCTTAACTTTCGCGGGGGATGCGTTCCATGACTGCCCGTGAAAGTCAAATTTCTGTGAAGTAGAGATGCAAAAGTAAATGCACTATTTTTGGCTATGAACAGTATCACAAGCCTTCCCTTAACACTTTAAACCCCTAAATTACAATTTACCATTTCCTTAGCAACCATTTAGATTATTACTCACCATATTTATTTATTAAAGTTTATTTTTAAAAAAATTATTAAAAGCGGACAAAAGTTTGGCGATGACGTATGACGTCATCAGGCGGGAAAAACCATGGTATTGAAAAAAACCCGCAAAGTATTTTTTAATTAATATTTTTTGAAAAACCATGGTATAGACTTTTCGCGAATGTCAGACCCGTAAAAATCAAGGGAACACTGTATAAAGAATAAATTGGTGTACTGCAGGCCACTGAAGCTGACTGTAGATCTGAAGGTCAGCGGTTCAAATATCTTCACCGGCTCAAGGTTGACTCAGCCTTCCATCCTTCTGAGGTGGGTAAAATGAGGACCTGGATTGTGGGGGCAATATACTGGCTCTGTTAAAAAGTGCTATTGCTAACATGTTGTAAGCCGCCCTGAGTCTAAGGAGAAGGGTGACATAAAACTTGAATAAATAAATAAATAAATTGCTCTTAGCATGAAATGTTATATACTGCTCAAAAAAATAAAGGGAACACTCAAATAAAGCATCCTAGATATGAATAAATGAAATATGCTCATTGAATACTTTGTTCTGTATAAAATTGAATGTGCACAACAGCATGTGAAATTGATTGTCAATCAGTGTTGCTTCGTAAGTGGAGAGTTTGATTTCACAGAAGTTTGATTTACTTGGAGTTATATTGTGTTATGTGTTCCATTTATTTTTTTGAGTAGTGTATATAAAGAATACCTTCATCTTGGTGGACGGGTTTGAATGTTGTCTGGGTGGTGAGTTCACTGAGCACTGTGTTATATGTAGAGAGATTTTAACTTTTACAGAGGCAAAATCATGCACTCTTTGCAATTGCAGCTCATAGCCACAAGATGGCATATTATTAATTTACCGTATATGTGGTATATTTTGCATCCTTCAGTCTGGAAAGACCGTGGTATCATGCTTTGGATTCCCCAAAGCATGAAGCTTGAGTAGGTTATACCACATGTAAATGTATTATATTACATGTTTCAAGATTACAAGATTCAGTTGCCACAGAGAAGAAGTTTCAGAGCCAGAGACTTTAACAGACAAACAAAAATATTAATTGGCTACAAGAATCTAATGATTACATGTTAATATTACCAGAGCAACTAAAGCTGATTTCATTTCTTCTTCGATATTTTGAGAAGTCATACTTGCTGTAGAGCCACGATAGCGAATCTATGGCACACGTGCTACAGGTAGCATACAGAGCCATATCTGACGGGATGTGAGGCGTTGGCCTATGTCAGCTCCAGTGCACATGTGCGTACTGCCAAAGCTGATTTTCAGACTTGGGGAAGGCCGTTTTTGCCCTCCCCATGCTTGAGGAAGCTTCCCTGAAGCCTCTGGAGGGTAAAAACCAGCTCAAAGGTCAAACTGGAAGTCCATTTTTCTGAACATCTGGTTTTCTCGTTGGGTCGTTTTTCACCCTCCAGAGACTTCAAGGAAGCCTGAGGGTGAAAAATGATCCAAGAAGGGGAACATGTGCTGGGATGCATACATGCACTGTGGCGCATGGGGGTTGTAGGCTGCCATGCATTCATGTACTAGTAAACATGTGCGCTCCCATTTTTGGCATGCAAAAAGGAAAAGTTTCACCATCACTGCTTTCGGGCAAAATTTTGATTTGTCTTTCACAAGTGTGAAAACCAAAATCACAACAGCAAAATATGGAGATTTGCTGTTTATTTTATTTTATTTATTTTATTTGTCATTCAAATATAGTATTGTATTGTAGTATGTTTAACATAATATAAGTATAAAGTAGAGACAGAAAAGATAAAAAAAGACATTAGGACAGGAACGGTAGGCACAAAGGTGCACTTATGCACCTTTGGAGATTTGCCGTTGAATATTAGATTAGATTAGATTTATTGGATTTATATGCCGCCCCTCTCCGTAGACTCGGGGCGGTTCACAACAATGTGAAAAAACAGTACATAGTAACAAATCTAATATTTAGGAATCTAAATTACAGTTTTAGATTAAAAAGTCCAAAAAAGAAACCCCAATATATAAAAAAACAAGCACACAATCAAATCATATACAATAACTACATGGGCAAGGGGGAGATGTTTCAATTCCCCCATGCCTGACGGCAGAGGTGGATTTTAAGGAGTTTACGAAAGGCAAGGAGGGTAGGGGCAATCCTAATCTCTGGGGGGAGCTGGTTCCAGAGGGTCAGAGCCACTACAGAGAAGGCTCTTCCCCTGGGTCCCGCCAGACGACATTGGTTAGTCGACGGGACCCGGAGAAGGCCAACTCTGTGTGACCTAACCGGTCGCTGAGATTCATGCGGCAGAAGGTGGTCTCGCAGATATCCTGGTCCGATGCCATGAAGGGCTTTAATATTTAATATTGGAGACTCCCTGGAGATTTGCTGTTGAATATTGGTGAACAGGGAGGAATTCCACATTGCATAAAGGGCCAGAAGCCATGTTCTTCCAAATTCATAATATTCTTCCTTTTTCTGAAAATGAGTCATTATTTTTAAGCACAATGTTTCTAGACATATCTTTTGTGTTACAGATAGCATATATTAAATCTGCTCTCCCAATGCAGAAGTACAACATGTACAATGCTATCTGTATGTACGTGAACAAATTATGGCTCAGCATGAGGTACAAAGTGTCTCTTTGTAATATATGCATCAAAAACTATTTGCACATTTCTTACAGTTCATATACATATCATTTAAAAAAGAGAGAAATGTACATCACTTCTACATTACAAAAAATTACATAAATCTTGGTATATTTGCAGAATACGAATATGATAATGGTCCATTGGTAGGGGAAAGTGCCAAGACAGTGATAAGCAGCAGGTATAAATTATTTAACTTGTTTTTTTTATCTGTCTTTACACAAAGGAAAAAACCAGTCCAATCTATAAATCTATCTGTCTGGAACCGACAGCACAATTCGGACATCAACCCCCTCGAAAATGTCCAATGTTACTTCACCAGAAGAACTCTTCACTCCACCACTTGAAACAGAATACCCTACGAAACTAGACTTACAATCCTGGGTCTAGAAAGCCTAGAACTATGACGCCTTAAACATGATCTAAGTATTGCCCACAAGATTATATGCTGTAACATCCTGCCTGTCAACGACTATTTCAGCTTCAACCGCAATAACACAAGAGCACGTAACAGGTTCAAAACTTAATATCAACCGCACCAAACTTGACTGTAAAAAATATGACTTTAACAATCGAGTTGTCGAAGCGTGAAACTCATTAATGGACTCCGTGGTGTCAACCCCCAACCCCCAACATTTTCCCCTTAGACTATCCACGATTGACCTCACCAGGTTCCTTAGAGGTCAGTAAGGGGCGAGCATAAGTGCACTAGTGTGCCTTCCATCCCCTGTCCAATTGTCTCTCCTTATTTTATATATCTTTTCTTCCATTCATATATCTTTTCCTCTATATCTTCATTGACGTATTCTATTCTCATATTTTTTCTTCTATCCTTTCTCTGGTTTTTACTACTACATGTTTTTATTCTCTTTAACTTTCAATCTGTATTGGACAAAAGAAATAAATAAATAATGAATAAATCTATCAAAAATAGCACTGTAAAAATTGATTAGGAATACAAGTTAAAATAGGTAAAGAAATGGCAAGTGAACACATGTCTACCCTAGATGAATTTAAATCATCAGGACAAGATGGATTAAACCCCAAGGCTCTTAAGGGGCTGGCAGATCTCAGAAACACTGACTTCTGGCTGTACTTCCGGTGCTATCAGAAGCGAGGACCATGCGCTCCACAGCCCCACTCCAAGCTCCCCCTGTTGGAGGGCTCTGAAAGGAGCCATAGCCACCCTGTATGGTTGGTGAAGTAAAGAGGGGGTGCGCTTTGTAGGCCGAGGAGAGCTACATTTCCACTCCGTGACTTGGAAAATCCCCCTCAGATGAGCAGCGGCTGTCAATATGGTTGCTACGAAGCTGGGGACAGTTTGAATACCTAAGAGAGTGCAGTAGCGAAGAGATGGTGAATGGTGTGTGAACTGGATGAGATAACATTTTCTGTTGAAAGTTGACCCCAGGGAAATCTAGGGGGAATATATATCTAAGAGAGGAATATATATAAAAACACACACACATATTATATATACATATGTCTAGACATATTCGGGTCTTTGCCCATGTAAGGTTGATTTTATTTATTTATTTATTTATTTATTATTTAGATTTGTATGCCGCCCCTCTCCGCAGACTCGGGGCGGCTCACAGCACATCACAACAATTCATAACAAATCCAAATATAATTTAAATATTTAAAAAAGGAACCCCATTTTGCTAACAAACACACACTCAAACATACCATACATAAATTGTACATGCCCGGGGGAGGTGTTTCAGTTCCCCCATGCCTGACGACAAAGGTGGGTTTTAAGGAGTTTACGGAAGGCAGGGAGAGTAGGGGCAGTTCTAATCTCTGGGGGGAGTTGGTTCCAGAGGGTCGGGGCTGCCACAGAGAAGGCTCTTCCCCTGGGGCCCGCCAACCGACATTGTTTAGTTGACGGGACCCGGAGAAGGCCCACTCTGTGGGACCCAATCGGTCGCTGGGATTCGTGCGGCAGAAGGCGGTCTCGGAGGTAGATAGACTGCTGGCGACATTTCGACGAGGTCCATTCGTCATCGAGGTCAGTAAGGGGCATACATAAGTGCACTAGTGTGCCTTTCATCCCCTGTCCAATTGTCTTTCCTTTATCTCATATATCATATATATATTCTTCCTTTCATATATCTTCTCCTCTATTTTTACATGTTATCTTTATATACAGTATATTACTTCATGTCTATTCTCTTCCATATGTATTGTGTATTGGACAAATGAATGAATGAATGAATGAATGAATGAATAAATAAATAAATAAATAAATCTTCAGGCTGTTGTCGTCAGCTTTGTTCGCCAGAGCACAAAACCAAAGACAACAGCCTGAAGATGATGAGTGGGACCTTGTCAAAATGTCACTAGCAGTCTATCAACCTTACACGGGGAAAGACCCAAATATGCCTAGACCCACATTCCTATACCTGTGAAAATCTATGAAAACATATATACTTTATATGTATATATAACACACACACACAAACACACATATGTATATGTATATAAATTGGACTCTCAAAGTAAGAAGACATGGTATCGAGAAGGCTTTTTAAAATACTTGAGCTATGGACTTAAAAAAATAATAATATTGCTTTCTTATTGGAATTACAAGTCAAAAATAATTAAAATCAGACTTGCCAAAAACACATTGCGAAGTAGAGAACACCATCTGCTGATTAGAGGGAAAATATGCAAGCCTGGGAATAACCATCTGAAGGACTGAGAATATTTACTGGATGAAATTTATTTCCTTTAAGATTTGAATATTAAATAAGAACTTTAATTAAGACCCCTTAAGGTTATGTTATATGAATGAAAGTTACTTGAGGAGGGTTGGACTTGGACTTAAGCCCCCTGGTTTATTTAAATAGATTTGACTGATTATTGTTGTGATATTAAAAATTGTGATTTGGGTAAGCTCTGTTTTGAACGAACAATTTCTGGACTGCTTGCTAAATGTGGGACTTATTAAACAAAATAAGAAGCAATGAAAGGTGGAAGTGAGCGGAATTTTAAACAAAATGGAGCTGATATATTTATTTATTTATTTATTTATTTAGTTAGTTAGTTAGTTAGTTAGTTAGTTAGTTAGTCCAATACATAATACACATTGAAGAGAATAGATATGTAGTAATATAAATAAAGAAAAGAATAGAATAGAAGAAAAGATATAAAAGTATAGGTGAACATATTTGAAAGGAAGAAAAAATAAATGAGACAAGGAGAGACAATTGGACAGGGGACGGAAGACACACTGGTGCACTTATGCACGCCCCTTACTGACCTCTAAGGAACCTGGAGAGATCAATCGTGGATAGTCTAAGGGAAAAATGTTGGGGGTTAGGGGTTGACACTATTGAGTCAGGTAATGAGTTCCACGCTTTGACAACTCGGTTGCTGAAGTCATATTTTTTACAGTCAAGTTTGGAGCGGTTAATATTAAGTTTGAATCTGTTGCATGCTCTTGTGTTGTTGTGGTTGAAGCTGAAGTAGTCTTTGACAGGTAGAACGTTGCAGCATATGATCTTGTGGGCAATACTTAGATTGTGTTTTAGGCTTCGTAGTTCTAAGCTTTCAAGACCTAGGATTGATAGTCTGCTTTCGTAGGGTATTCTGTTTCGAGTGGAGGAGTGAATGGCTCTTCTGGTGAAGTATCTTTGGACATTTTCAAGGGTGTTGATGTCCGAGATATGGTTTGTATTCAAGGATGGGTCTGGCAAAAGTTTTGTAGGCTCTGGTGAGTAGTGTGAGATTGCCAGAGCAGAAGCTGCGTAGGATCAGGTTAACAACTCTAGAAGCCTTTTTGGCGATATTATTGCAGTGGGCTTTGGCACTTAGACCATTTGATATTAGTATTCTAAGGTCTTTTACTGAGTGGGGGTTGGCTGTGAGATTTTGTTTATTCAGTTTATATATGAAGTTCGGATTCTTTTTGCCAATGTGGAGGGTAGAACATTTGCTGGCTAATATTTGAAGTTGCCAAGTGTTAAACCAATCTGAGACAAAGTCGAGGCCTTTTTGGAGAGTAAATGTGTTGTTTGTGGTGTTGAAAAGTTTTACATCGCCAGCGAAAAGAACACAGTTGCTTGTAATATGATCGCAGAGGTCATTGATGTAGAGAATGAATGATGGAGAGAATGTTTCAAAGTATTAAGGATCTTATACAGGAACAGCATAAGATGATGGTGAAATTATTTGATGGCATAGACCAAAAATTGGAAAATTCTATACAAGCAATAATGATCAAAGAACGGGACAATGAGGAAAGAAAGGAGCCACCAGAAGAAATGGAGAAGAAAGCAAAACTGACAAACCAGTGGGGAAAAAAACAAGGGGGAGATATCATCAAAATTAATAATGATTAAGGAACTCAAACAGGAGGAAAATATTTTAAAAGTTTTTAAAGGGAATGGGAGAAACAAGAAGATATTTGGGAAAAGGAAATAGGAATTAGAATAGGGAGCTCTAAAGCAAGACAGTGGGAAAGAGTAGAGGGGGAGAAAAGGTTAGATTGTTTGGTCAGAATACAGATCTAGAAAGTAGATGGAGTAAAAAACTGAAGAGAAGGAAATGGAAGGCAAGTAAAAAAAAAAGGGAGTCTAATATAAATCTATTTCAAGCTTATTGTACTCTCATCAGCTAGACCATGGGTCCTCAAACTTGGCAACTTTAAGACTGGTGGACTTCAACTCCCAGAATTCTCCAGCTAGCATATCTGGCTGGAGAATTCTGGGAGTTGAAGTCCACCAGTCTTAAAGTTGCCAAGTTTGAAGATCTCTGAGCTAGACCCTTACAGGGATTTGAACCTGGGGAATCTGCCTATAAGGCAGTAGCTTTAACTTCTAGACCACAGACTCTTCTCCTCTCATCATGTACCAGAGAAGACTTATATGTTTTTTTCCTATCACCCTGGTATAGCCAAATATGGGAGGGAGCATACTGCTTCCCTTTTCCCATATGGCCCCTTTAGGGGCCATATTCAAGGCAGTTAAATTTTTAATTTAATTTAATTTTTTTGAAAAAAGTTTAAAACCATCTCATTCTTAGTAAACCTACATAATGCTACTTCCTTCTATTTTGCCCACACCAACAATTCTGTGAGGTGGGTTGGATTGAGAGAGTAACCAGCCCTAAATCAACAAGGCAAGATTAGAACGTATACTCTCCTGGTTTCTAGGCCAGTATCTTAACTACTACATCAAATTGGCTGTCTATTATATGTGAATTTCTATATTGTACACTGGACTCATATCCAGTGGCTTTTAAAAACGGGAATTTTTTTGTGAGACAAAAAACATCTACAGTGCTACCTACCACTGAAGCAAGTTTTAGAAGTAAGGCTGACATAGTTTCTATGAAAAGGTGGCATATTATGTGTTCTGTCTGGGTTTTCCCAGACCTCCACACCCACTGAAAAAACAGCCAGACACTCTGGTAAAATCCAAAAGTAATTTATAGCAGGAAAAAATAAGCACAAAGGAAAACCTGTCTTCACAGCAGACAGGTTACAATACTTTACAACAGGGTCCTGATGTCCAGTCAATTCCAAAAGCTTCTTGCTGGCACACCCCCCCAAGGTTTCAAGAGTCCAAGGCACAAACCAGGATTGTAGCCACCAAAGTTCACAGACAGGTCTCACGAATCTCCAAGATAAAACTCCACAAGCCAGGAAGGGTGGGGCCGCCTTTTATCCTTTCCCAAGAGCACCACACCCAAACCCAGCTGTGACCTCTAATGCTGGAAATATCTAGCCAATTGCGTTCTTCTCTCGTTAGCTCTCCTCTGTCGCATATCTATGAAGTCACTAGCATCTTCCCCCAGGGAATCCAGGCTGCTTGCTGGGGAGAGCTCCCCCTGGTGGAACTCTGGCTGTCCTTCATCTTCAGCCTGGAATTCAGCTTCGTCGTCAGTCTGCCCCTCCTGGTCCTCAGCCTCTGAGCTGGACACCGACAGCAAATCAGCCATTCCCGGAGGGGTCCCAGGCTGAACTACAACATTATGATTGGAAGATTAAAGAAACATTCAAAGTGAGTGCAGGTTGTTTACTATATGGACATGTCCAGGATGTTTTCTGGATAATAATCCTCCAAAATATTCATTCAACATGCCTTGAAATTTGTTTGGCATCTCGCACTCCGTTTGTCTCATTGTTTGTTGTTTCATGATCTGTCACAAATGCTGCTGCTTTTCTTTTTAATGAAACAAAATAATGGAATTTCCATGATGTTGTATCTGCATAAGGATATAGGTGATTTTCAGGAAGAATGAGGAAAACAGTATGGATTGGGTAAGGATTTTAAATTTCAAACATTCAGAGTTCATTAAGTATATTTACTTCTTCTTTTTTACTAAGTCTGCACTTCTATTTCTACTAGTTTTTTTCTCATCATTCCTATTATCCTTTTCCTCCCACTTAGGACAACTCTATGACTGTAACTTGTTGCTTGTATCCCAAGATTTTTATTAATATTGATTGTTTCTTCATTGCTTATTTGACCCCCATGACAATCATTAAATGTTGTATCACATGATTCTTGACAAATGTATATTTTCTTTTATCTACACTGAGAGTATATGCACCAAGACAAATTCCTTGTGGGTCCAATCACACTTGGCCAATAAAGAATTCTACTCTATTCTATTTAAATGAAGCGAATAGTAAGTATGAGTGGCTTACATTCATAAAGGAGCTTAAAATAAGGAAGAAAGAAAGGAAACACAAAACAGTTGTTGCTTTCATTATACATTCCAAGCAACAATATAAAATACATAAATAAATTTCTTTTATGTACACTGAGAGCATACGCACTAAGACAAATTCCTTGTGTGTCCAATCACACTTGGCCAATAAAGAATTCTATTCTATTCTACAAAGAGGATCATTGCATTGAAATGCACTGCGTGCCCAAGGAAATTTATTTGTTTATTTGTGTTATTAAGTACAGTATGTATTGTTGGTATACAAAGATATAATAATATTTATATACATGATATTAGTAAAAAAATGTCATTACATTTCTTTTTAAAAAAAATAAACTTTATTAATTTTCATAAAATTGATGAACAGACTTACAAACATTAAACATATAGTTGGGGTTACAATTACCCCTCTCGTCTTAGAAGTCTATTTGTATACAAAAAAAGAATATACTATTAATTCATTAGATTCACATGCTAATTTAAACGAAAAGAAGAATTTTGTTCAAACATTATAATAAAAAAAGAGAAAAAGAGATCATTTTAATATGTATTTATACTTTTCCATGTCATTTACATTTTGTTTTTCTTTTTGTTTATCCACGTATATACCTTATTCCAAATAATATAAAATTCTGATTCTTCTTGATTATTCAACCGTCTTGTCATCATATCCATCTCTGCGCAATCTAATATTTTCTTTACTACCTCTTCTTCTTTGGGGACTTTTTCTCCCTTCCAATTTTGCGCGTAAATTATCCTAGCCTACATTTCCTAATATATATATAAAAGCATCTAAAGTTAATTCTCCAGGAATAAGAGATTCATACACGGAGGGGAAAAAAGTATTTTGATCTGGATTTTTTAAAGGTTTATACGGCAGGCAGGATGTCAGCAACAGGAAATGTACGTCAGTGGACTACATTACCCAGAATTCTCCTTAGGAGGCGGGACCACAATGAGTGGAAGGCTACAGTTGGAAGACAATAACAGAAGATCTTGAGCCGTGGGCAAAGGTTGGAGGAGCCTGTCACCCCAAGGTAGGAACCCTCTTCTCTTGGTACGCTTTGCAAGACCTTGAATACTGGACATCGCATGGAAGCTTAGCTGTAGTTTGACGACGACGCGCCTCCGGCCTTCTTAGGATGACGTTTTAGTCTTGAAAGTTGGAGGAAGGACATTTTACTGCAATTTGGCCTTTCATCTGTTTGCAAGTGGACAGGTAGAGTCAGCAGTCTGGAAGAGTGGCAGCCCCTCGCCCCCCCCCCCCCGCGCGTGCCCTTCCAGCCGTGCATGATAATAATAGGTGAATAATCACTCGTGGAATAAGGCAAAGCATTTACTCTAAGCAGGTCTCAAAGCTGTCTTGGAAAGGAAGGACGGGAGCAGAAAACTTAGGAGCGCCCAGCTTGGTGAGGATCAGGGGACTTAGGTCTTCTGCCCCTTCATGCAAGCCGTCCTGGAAGATGGATTGGCGGGATAGGTTCGCATCGCAAGATGGTTAATATTAATTACGCGAAATGAAATTCTTGGGGGTGCGGAAGGGTGGGGAATAAGGAGTTTTATTAGGTTGATTTGGTTTCGGTCAGGAGCGTTGGCAGGAAAAATAGAACGTATTTGGAGAATGTTGATGAGCTGGGAAAACAAATAAGAAAAAAAAAAACTGCAGAGAAGTTCACTCTCAATGCCTGTATGTATTTCGTCTATAATCAACTTTTATTCCTGCTTTAAAGGTAAAGGTTGAATTAAACTTTCCTAGATAACTTTCTTTCCCGTGCGTTTGGGAATTTAAAAGTCCCGAATCAGAAGGGGATTGTGAAGCTTATAGGCGGGTGTTGTTTACATGTTGTAAAGCTTCATTTTAAAAAAAAAACCTATATTGCCTGCGGGTTGTGTGTATAAGCTGCACAACTGCGGTCCCCTATCTACAATTTCAGGGAGAAAAGCCCGCTAGACCACAGTGGAGCTTCTAAACAAACCTGGATATCGGATTGGATTGAATGACTTCACAGTGTGGGAAAAGATTTTTTAAATATGCAAAGATACAAGTAGAGATAGAAAAGAGAAGGTAAGTAATATTTCCCCCCCAAGAAACGCTTGGCTAGAACAATTCCACACTCGTTTATTGCCCTAAGAAATAAGATAGCACAGCAATTCCTTCCTTCCTGCCTCTCTTTTCTGCTGAAGCTTTCGGGATAGGGATTTGTCCCTGCATAAAGGGGTTTCCATACGTCAGTAACAAACAAAGACTCAGAAGACGAAGTTGGGTGAGAAATAAACCCTATTGAATTCAACAGCGCTCTCTCTTTAGCCTGGTCTCGACCAGCGTCTTGTCTCACCCATGAATTTTTATGTCTTCTAGTCCATAGTAGGGATAGTTGTCGAAGTTAGATACACAGAATGGTGCAGGAATAGGGCGAGATTGTCTTCTGCTTATGAGGGGTAGAAGTTTGCGCTCTGTTGCTTTCCGACGACCATCAGCTGTATAACCCCTCAGAAGCCTGGGTCCTTCCTTGGAGAGGGGTGGTCTGAAAGTTGGGGGGGATGCAGATAATGCCGAGAAAAGACTAAATGGATAACCGAGGGCGGTGCTGGGCAAAAGAGGCGAGAAGCCGCTGCCTTGGTTTAAGCGGACTGCTCTTCTCCGTTTTCCCCGCGGCCTTCGCGTTCATTTTGCTCTTTGCCGGATGATCCCGAAGTGACTCGGCCGCAGGGCCCTCAGCAGACCAGGAAAGCGGTGGTGGTGGCGGCGGCGACGCGATTCGGCTCGGCTGAAGCAGGAGTCTGGCCATGGCAGAGACGGAGAACGGCGGAGACAGCTCGGTGCATGAGACTCGCTTCGAAGCGGCCGTGAAAGTGATCCAGAGCCTGCCCAAAAATGGTAAGTGGAAGGGGAACGATGGAAGCAGACCGGGAGCAAGTGAGTGGGGCAGTTGTAAGATGTGGATGAGTCCGATCCCCCCCCCCCTGACATTTTGAAATAAGTGATGCAGTAGTCAGCCTTGTGTAGTATCAAAATTAAAACAGAGCTGGACCTGGTCAAAACTTGGATGGGGGACATCCTTCAAAGGACCTGGTGACTGGGAAGTGAAAGGCTACACCAAACTACTTAGATGGGATTGCAAAGTAGTCAAAGACAACGTGAGGATGTTTTATATATACAGTATAAGATATATGAGTATGCGACAAAAAATTCATATATATGATTTCATATATATATATATATATATATATATATATATATATATATATATATATAATCATATACTGTATGAATTTTTTGTTGCATACTCATATATCTTAAAGCAAATAATCTCAAAATCTATAGTAGTCTCCCTTCCTTTATATATATATATATATATATATATAATGAATATATATATATATATATATATATATATATATATATATATATATATATATTTCACATAATATAAAATATAAAACCCGAACTCAGAACAATCTACACACACACACACACATACTCATATATATATACAGTATATGTATGTATGTATATATGTATATGTCACATGTTTTTGCTGAATTTGAAAATTAAGGGAGACTAGGATAGATCTATTTCGGCCTTATTATATATACTGTAAAGAAAGGAAGGGGACTGCTATACTGTAGATCTATTTCGAGATTACTGTATTTGCTTTAAGGTACATGAGTACGTGACAAAAAATTCATATATATGATTTTTTTTGGTCAAGTATACATATACCTTAAAGCAAATAATCTCAAAATAGATCTATAGCAGTCTCCCTTCTTTTTCATTAGCAGCAAAAATATGTTACACATACACACACACACACACACATAGGTCTTGGCATATTTGGGTCTTTTCCCATGTAAGGTTGATAGAACATATATATCCCAAATTTCATACATATATCAATACATATACCTTAAAGTTCATTAGTAACATACACAATTAAATATTTTTATCCAGTCAACCATATGTCAGTATCTTATTTTGTATCAATCTATTTGTTTAACTTCATTTCTTTGGATTTTCTTCCTTCTACTTCTCTCTCTCTTGCATCTTCTCTCCCTTTCTTACTTCCCTCCATTCCTTCTTCTCTCCTTCACTATTTCCTTCTTTCTTCTTCTTTACCCTTCCTTGAGTACTTTATCGTAATTCATCCCATTTTAGACAGACTGGTAACATGCTCCCTTATTAGGGGACTGGACTGGAGGCTAAAACATATGAAGAACGGTTGCAGGAACTGGGCACGGCTAGTTTAATGAAAAGAAGGACCAGGGGAAACACGGTAGCAGTGTTCCAATATCTCAGGGGTTGCCACAAAGAAGAAGGAGTCAACCTATTCTCCAAAGCAGCTGAGGGTAGAACAAGAAGTAAGGCTGTAAACTAAACAAGGAGAGAAAAAACTCCTGATAGTTAGAACAATTAACCAGTGGAAGGGCTTGCCTCCAGAAGTTGTGAATATGCCAACACTATAAGTTTTTAAGATGATGTTGGATGTTCAGATTTGTCTGAAGCGGTGTAGGATTTCCTGCCTAAGAAGAGGTTGGACTAGAACAATGTTTTTCAACCAGCGTGCCGTGGCACACTAGTGTGCCGTGAGACATGTTCAGGTGTGCCGCGAAGCTCAGAGAGAGAAAGAAAGCAAGAGAGAGAAAGAGAACAAGAGAGAGAGAAAGAAGGCAAGAGAGAGAAAGAGAACAAGAGAAAGCAAGCAAGAGAGAGAGCAGGAGAGCAAGAGAGAGAAAGAAAGCAAGAGAGAGAGAGAAAGAGAGGGAGGGAAGGAGAGAGAGAGAAAGACATAGAGGGAGGGAGAGAGAGAGAAAGAGAGCAAAAAAGAGAGGAAGGAAGGAAGAGAAAGAGAGAGGGATGGAGAGAGAGAAAGAAAGAGGAAGGGAGAGAAAGAGGGAGAGAGAAATATAGCGAAAGGGAGGAAGAGAGAGAGAGAGAATTCTTTGTCCAAACTTTTTTTTAGCCCCCCCCTCCCCCGTTCCATGTGCCCCAGGGTTTTGTAAATGTAAAAAATGTGCCGCGGCTCAAAAAAGGTTGAAAATCACTGGACTAGAAGACCTCCAAGGTCCCTTCCAATGGTTGTTGTTGTTATCTTTTACAGAGAATCTTTTCTATGATCATTATTTTTATATCTTATAAATTATATATATTTTTATATATAGGTATAAAAATACCTATGACTCTTAGTTCTGGGTATATGCTCCTAATCTAATGCTTTTTTTGCTTGAGAACGTTTTATATTAGATCTGGAATGCCCAAGGTAGACTGCTCACTCTAGAAAAAAAGAAAACACCAAACATCACTCTTCCAGTCTGGAATGACACAACACTCTGGTCTACAAACCAGTCAGCCGTGTTTTAACTTATGTGTTAAATCAATCCAGTTAGGTTGGTTCATGTACGATTCTGCATATGCTATAGAAATTCATTGAATTGCATTAACGATTAGAATTTATTTTCATGGTAAGGGTTTTTCCATCATGCTAGAAATTTTTCCATTGGTGACAAACATTTTAGAGTCAGGGTACACCAACTTTGTATAATTACTACAATGTGTGTTTCCAGGCTGAGTGTGGACTTGAATATGAATCCTGTAAACATTCTGTGTTCACATAGAATTTATGCTGAAAGCGAGTGTTCTTGGAATATAATTCTACGCAATTTGTTTTAAAATCAATGAAACTTCAAATAAGCCACGATATGCAGAAAGTAAATGCGTGTGTATTGAGCATAAAATAAAAATCTTAAATCTCTACTGAAAAAATGCCAGGAAGTTGAATCTTGGCAACTAGACTTTTCTTTTTCTGTTCCTAAGAATCTTTCCCTGCTTATCCAAGTAGCTTTTTCAGTCTTAGTAAGTTGGTTGGGGAAACTCCATCTATATATTCCAGGGTGGTTTCATTTTCCTCCTGACCTGAATAGATTTGTTAAGTGGGGAGTCAGAGAGTAAATGTTTCAACTGCTAAATCATTTCCCTAAAGGAGTCCCTCTAGGTGTGGGTTCCCTATACTGTACTGAAAAAAAATATTTTAATCCATTTAAGTTACAAGCTAAGCTTCAGAAATTCTTCACTTAAGCAAAATGGTTAGAAATTCAGAAGAAAGTTCAGCGAGGAAGAGAATGTGACCGGTGGTAAAGCTATGGAGTGTGTGGAATGTCCGTAGAATGTAAAATGGTTAACCCTGAATGAGGTCAGATTCTTCAGAATCTAAAATTGCTTTAATTTTGACAACTTCTTTGACAATTAAACAGATGATTTACATTTAAACTAATTCTTATTTGGCTACTATCCATATGTCCACACTAGGGTTAGGAATACATTGTCCCTGCTCATTAGAGTTTGTGTAGGCGGTGGCTTATGGGTGTAACAATATGTGTTCATGTTTCGTGCTGTTCTACTGAACCCTTTTTTTTTAAACTGCTGGAGCCGCAGAGGAAGTCACATCGCTAAACATAATTTTAAAAAACATTTTAAAGAAATAATAGAACAAAAACAAACTTTTGCTTCCATTCCTTCATCTTTGTTTATTAATTAATAATTACTTGACAGTTGCAAAATGATTTCCTATGCAATGGTCTAAACAGGATTTTAGCTGTGAAAATAATACCTCCACTTTATTTCTCTGTCTGTTTAGAGGAACCATCATTTATTCCTTCATTAGTAATATCGATTGGTTGGTTTTCTTGTTAAGTAAAGCCATGTTTTGGAAACAGTTGTGGTTGTAGTCCTTGACTTACAACCACAAGTGAGCCCAAAATGTAAGTTGCTAAGTGAAACATTTCTTAAGTGGATTTGCCTCATTTTACGACTTACCTTGCCACAGCTGTTAAGTGAATCATTGCATTTGCTAAGTTAGTAACATGGTTCTTAGAGTGAAACTGGATTCCCTATTGACTGTACTTGTCAGGTCATAAAAGCTGACCACATGACCCTCAGAGACTGTAACTGTCATAAATATGAACCACTTGCCCAGTGTCTGAATTTTTATCATGTGACCATGGGACTGTTAAAGATTGTAAGTGTGAAAAATGGTCATAAGTCAATTTTTTTCAGTGCTGTTGTGACTCTGAATGGTCACTAAAAAAACTATTGTAAGTTGAGGACTATCTGTATATATATCAAATTGTTCTCACCAAATAAATCTTGGAACTATAAATGTAAAATGGGAAGTACTGTATCGATATAGAGTACATCTGCCGTAAGCAAAATAGATGTGATAAATTCCATTTATAAGATATTGAAAACACAGTAGCTTAATACCATAGGTTTTGCCTATGGTTCCAGCTACTGCCACCCCTTCAGGGTCGGCCCATGAATGTATGGATGGCTGCAATTATTTTAAATTGAAATGTTTTATAGTGATTCATGTTCATTTTTGTTGTGAGCCTCTCTGAGTCCCTAGGGAGTTGGACAGCATAAAAATATAGATAGGTTGGTAGGTAGGTGGGTAGGCAGGCAGGTAGGTAGGTAGATAGGTAGATAAATAAAAATAAAATAAAATAAATAATAAAATAAATAGAATACCTTTGCTGGCTGAGGAATTCTGGGAGTTAAAGTCCACAAGTTTTAAAGTTGCCAAGGCTGGAAACCAGTGTCCTAGATAGGTCTAAAGTGGCTAAATGCCTTAAAAGTGAAGACAATTGTGGATTCGGCATTGTTAGGTAAGTCATAGAGATAAGAACATTCTGATTTATCATTCGTAGAATAATTGCCAATATTTTATTGCAATGTGCTTTGAATTTCTATGGCATTTTTGTTTATAACTAGAATATGGCTTTTACCCTATGGATTCCACTTCGGATCTAATATGAGACACAGCAGCAATTATACCTTTTCTATGCTTGTCTGGACATTTTACTTTTTCTAATGAAAGATACACAAAATAGTGTTGATACCATAGCCTGAATACTCAATAGTGATTTGTTCTTTTCTATTTGTGCAAAGATAGTTTCATCATTAGATCTCCTCAGAGTTTAAAGTCAAAATAAACAGGCAAGATAACTGATCTTTGAGTTGAAACTAGTGGGAATAAAGCCATTTTTAAATGATTGGCTACTCTCTTTATTTTGCCTTTACAATAACCTAGAATTTTTTTGTTAAAGCAATCGTGTCACCGTATTCTATTTTTCTCACTCTGAAAATCATTTCCCATAGGTTCTTTCCAACCGACAAATGAAATGATGCTGAAATTCTATAGTTTTTATAAGCAAGCAACTCAAGGACCTTGTAATAGCCCAAGACCAGGATTTTGGGATCCTATTGGTAGATACAAATGGTAAATAGTATACAACAAAGATTTTTTAATGATTTAAAGTGATGCCTTTTCTATTCACCCCCTTGTATGGAAAGTATTTATCTTGAGATTACAAGCACATCCTTTGTCCAAATTATGTCTTTGCTATCTCCAGATGATGCTGAAAAGGTATTATAAAATATTATAAAAAGGCCAAATAGGCTGAAAAACAGCTTGTATCCCAGAGCAATAGCTATATTGAACTCTACCATATAGTATAATATTAATGCAGTATCAGGGGTTTTCAGTTCAATTGTATAGAAAGTGAAGGTTGTATGTTTTTGTTTTATTTTTTATAGTTTTCTTATATGTGATGCATACTGAAGATGGCATTTAATTTCATTGTACAAGGTGAAATTACAATAAAGTAAACTAAACTAAAATATGATCCTGATAACTCTGGAGATCATACAAATATTTTTTCCTTCTACCTATTATTGCTATTTTTTAAAAATAAACACTTTATTAGAAAAATATGAATGTATGTACTATTTGAAGTAGACCTTGACCGCTTTCTTGTTTTTTGTTTTTTTTAAGTGAACTAACAATATAATTCTGTACTAGGAAAAATCTATGCAGTTTCTTAGATAATAAGCACACGTAAAGCCAATAGTCCTATATTAATTATTGAAGTTACTATTACATAATAGTAAAGCAGCCCAGTGTTTTGAAGGTGTTCTTCCTGTGGCATTCATTGTAGGGATGCCTGGAGTTCACTGGGCTCAATGCCCAAAGAAGATGCTATGATTGCGTATGTTGAAGAAATGAAAAAGGTAAGAGCTGTTTTATATACGTACGTAGAATATATCTATTTTGCAGGGATTTTATTTTTAGCCTTCCAACTGGTTTAGGTGGTTTTCTTTTAAGTACATTTCGAAAGGAATTTCTTTGATTTACTTAATGGACATATATATCCATCCTAAGAAAAAATACACGAAATGGTATAAGGGCAGACTAGATGGACTATGAGGTCTTTTTCTGCTGTCAATCTTCTATGCTTCTATGTTTCTATGGATGTTAATCTTAGTGCTAGCTGCCTTCATACTGAGAGCATTAGGAAAATTACTGCCACAAAACATAAGTGATAAACTCTATATCATTATAGAAGCTTTTGCTTGTGAGAGAGCAGACTCTCCTTAAAATTGCCTGCATCTATGCTCCTTTCCTCTTTAAGTGCTTTTCCCAGCACCAGCCCAGCAAACTTGATTACAAAAGTTGAGCTGTAAAACAACTGAGTGTGAGTGAAGGAGAGAGAAGATGATTTGTGTAAGTAAGCAAGCAAGTAGCTAGCCAGAAAGACATTTTTTTATTTTAGCAGTACTCACATGGAGTAGTAACTGTAATAGGAATAGTAGCAATGGGGAAGAACAGAGAAGAGTGAGTACTGTATAATAGGATATATGAGACATGTGGACTTCAATTCCCACAAGTCTCTTGGGAGTTGAAGTCCACAAGTCTTAAAGTTGTCAAGGTTTGAGACCCCTAATCTAGGGGTCAATGTCGTTGTTAGCTATTTTATATCTTTAGCTCGCCAAATTTGGTATAGTTTTTTAAACTCCCAACAATGTGAGGCAAACAATCTTCCATGGATTGCTGGAGTTGAATTTAGTTTATAGCAAAATAAAATTAAATGTGTGCCATTTTAAACTTGTGGTTAAAGACCATCAGGTTTTTTGTTGGATGAAATGTATTTCTGGGTGGCTTGAAAGTGAAGCATCAAAAATCTAAAACTATGTAAGACTCTCGCTACAGTTTGGTGGCTTATCAAATCTTATCAAATCTTGTTTCTTCTCCAGAATTTTTGGTATTTCTCATTTCACTTTGAGTTGTGAGATATGTAGCATTTTCCAATTTTTTTGATACTGAGTAAAAATGCATCATTACATTCTAAATATACACCCTTTTCAGTAGATATGAATTGAAACAGTATGTGAATTCATGACTAGGAAACTAGTAGTGGATAAATCCTTAGTAATTTTCTAGCTAAACCTGTTTTGTTTTTAAAGATTGACTAACTATAGAAGGGTAAATGTAAATAGAAAACATGGAATGGCAAGTATCTATGTAATTGAGTAACTTAGTCAGGTTTGCACAGGAATTGTAAGTAACTGTTAATGAATTAACACATCTTGATCTATCATTTACTACCATCTTCAAAACAAGATATTTCTCATGTAAAAATAAAAAGCAAGTCTTTGAGTGTTCTTGCTATGGCATGTGTATTCACATTTCCCATATATCTATATTAATGGCCAATAGAATCTTTCAAGTAAGTAGACCCTACTTTGTAGAGTTATTTATTTATTCATTCATTCGATTTTTATGCCGCCCTTCTCCTTAGACTCAATATATAATGAAATATAATGAAACCTTGTTTTTAACAAACTGAGATGAAGAGTTTGCTCTATGAAAGACATTTTAAATAGGATGGTTGCATAAACAAAAGTTTGATAGGGCAAGTATCCTACTCAAAAGATGGATCAGTGGACCATTGTATAGAACAGGAAGAAAAAAGGTAGTCGAACTACTTTTCTGTATAGGGGATTGTTTTTTGAAATATAGCAATTGCTGAAATTTGTATAAGGACATAATTATGCAAGCCACATCAGATTACTCAATTATGTAAATTTAGACAATGTAATAATGTCCTTGTCAGCATCCCAAATAGCATCTGAGAAATAAATGAGATTCCAGTCCAATTCTCTCATCCAAGGTTCAATTTATTATCAGAACCATGTTGGTCACACCGTGGCCATCCCAATACTAACTCATTTGGAGTTAGAGACTTTGGCCTGTCATTCCTAATACCAATGATGATAAATAATATAAAAGTGTAATATCTGATTTACTGGAGATTCATGAATAATGGACATCTGTTAGATTTTACTCCTAACCAGGGGCATACAAATCGAATAAATAAATAAGTAAAATATTTAAAGAAACTCACAAGAAACAATATAATAATAATAATAATAATAATAATAATAATAATAATAATAATAATATTGACTGAGCCGGGGTGGCATGGCAGGTAGAGTGCTGTACTGCAGGCCACTGAAGCTGACTGTAGATCTGAAGGTCAGCAGTTCAAATCTCATCACCGGCACAAGGTTGACTCAACCTTCCATCCTTCCGAGGTGGGTAAAATGAGGACCCAGATTGTGGGGGCAATAGCCTAGCTCTGTTTAAAAAATGTACTATTGCTAACATGTTGTAAGCCGCCCTGAGTCTAAGGAGAAGGGCGGCATAAAAAATGAATGAATGAATGAATGAATGAATGAATGAATGAATGAATAAATAATAAAAGAAAATTAGAAGCCACAACCAAATGAAACGAGGTAAACAATAGTGAAATCCATTGCAGGCAAAGATTATGCTATTGAGATACAATAAATTGAGGTTTTGCTATAATTTAAGAAATACTCTGTATTCTTTTAAACAAGAAATAAAAAAAATGTCAGGTGGAAGGAATTCAAGCAATATCTTGAGTATTGATCAGAGTTACTTCTTTATTGTTGCGTGCCTATTTACAAGTATTTTGCCAGGCCCACTCCATTCTCTTGGGAATAGCTGGATAAGGGATTCATGGATTCTAGAGAGGATCAGATCCAGGCAGCTTCTTGATGTGTAAGGATTATAAGCTAGCTAGTCTTTTCCTGATCCTTCTCTAGCTGGAGATTCCACTGCAAATGTGCTGACAGCTTAGAAATATTGGGAAACCTTCTAAAAGTAAATAGTAGATAAAATTGGTTAGCACAAACATTGAAGGTTTACTGATTTAGTTTTGATAACTATTGGCTGCAATCCAAATCCATTTGAGAAGTGATTTTTCTTGTGGGACTGGTTCATAGCAAAGCATCACAAAGATTGTCAAATTTAGCACTGAAAGGTGTGTGGTTCATTCATTATTTTGTGTTTCTCCAGATTCTTGAAACAATGCCAATAACGGACAAAGTTGAGGAATTGCTACATGTTTTAGGCCCGTTTTATGAAATTGTAGAGGATAAAAAAAATAAAGGACCTGATCTAATCTCAGGTGGGAATACACAACAATTTTCTTATCTCTCATCAGCTTTAAGTTGCTTAATTCTACATTACACAACATTTTTTAATGCTGTTTCTCTGGCATGTACTACCAGTGATTTAAAAGAATGTTAAAGCTGTTTTTGTGTCACAGATTAACAACCTATCATTCAGAAATCTTTTGAACTTGCAACAACAATGTTGCATGAATGGTCCTCAAAATTCTAGCATTTGCAGCATCCCTATTTTTACGTGACCACCGTTTGTGAACTTCCTACAAATGAAATCAAATAGTAGCCAGTGGTGTCCTTGCTTAACAATCCACGGTGAATTGCTTAACAATGGCAATCATAAATGTTGACATTTCAGTCGCTAAACGGCTAGTTCACATTGCTCTTTACCACATGTTGCTCAATTCCATCCCAATCGCCATTGCCACCTGTGTTTTTTTTTAGAATGAATTATATTTAATATTGAAAAAGATGTACAGTATATAATAGGGTTACCATACTTGAGTTGCAAAGTTCTGGAATTTCCCTAAATGGTAGCAAAAATTTAGGCTTTCTTGATCTTCCACCTAGTGATTGTTTTGCAACTTGTGCGGATTTTTGCAATCTATAAAGGTATAAATATCAGAAAAATAAAACTGCTAATAACTCATATAAAAAAGCATTGATTTCTATTGTCATGAATAACTTCCATTGCTTTGTTCTGGCTTTTCTTGGCTAGCTCTTTTTTTCATAATATCTAAACCAGGTGTGCCCAACCTAGAGCCCACAGGTAACTTGTGGCTTGGAACAGCAAGCAGTGCAGCCCCACAAGGTTGTAAATTTTTTAAAGAAATATATATTATATGCAGCCCAAGACAATTCCTCTTCATTCAGTGTGGCCCGGGCAAGCCAAAAAGTTGGATACCCATGATCTAAACCAAGGGTCCTCAACCTTTAGGAACTTAGGGACCACTAAATTCATAATTTTAAATCCCATGGACCACTAATATGATCTGCCTAATGACCAGCTAGGTGGGTGTGGGTAGGTGGTCATTTGACTGAGTGGGTATGGCCAACTCAATGTCACTCAAGCTGAGGGGTGCCTTGCCGGCCTCTACTACACCCTCCCCTCCCAGCCTGCCCACCCAGGCTCCTTAGGTCCCCAACAGGAAGCAGATGTTGGAGCTAAGCAGCCACCATGAGAAAAAGTTGGCAAAACAACTGGCTCTGTTCAAATTGGATCTCACCGAGAAGGAAGCTCAGCAGAAGCAGCTCACTGAGAACTAGGAGCAGAGAGAAGACCTGCGGGAGTGCAAGGCCAGGTATCGTTGCCTGGAGGCCCAGAAGGTTGAGATGGTCAACCAGTTCCAGGCCATGGTACAGTCCCACTAGAACAAGATCCGGCTCTTCACCACCACCAATATTTCTCACCAGCCTTCGCCCAAAGCTCCATATCAGGAGGCTGAAGCAAACCCCAAGTAAGAATTTCTGCACCCCCCTGTGACTTACACAAAAACACCCTAAAGGGGGAGACTCTCTGCGGTAATACAAGTGCTCATTGCATGCACCTAGCCCAGGACACGTAGTTTGAGCATCCCTGATTTAGTGCAATATAAAAAAATGCAAATAATTTTTCTGTGGATCACCAAAATTTTCTTATGGACCACCAGTTGGTGACCACCAGTCTAAACAAATATGCATCCATTTTTTTCCCTTTAAGAAAGTATAATATTTGAAAATAATAATATTTGAAAAGTCACTTTATATAAACTGAAGTATAAGATCTAAATTCTATTATTAATAGCTTGTTATATTCTGCATATGATGCCAAAAAAAAATAGCAATCTTGATACAATGCAATTCTCTTTTCCATGCCTCAGGTGAGAAGTATATTTAGCTTGATTCTGTATTTTATTTGTAGGTTTGTGGAAGAGATTGGCTCACAAACCAAAAAAACAAGCTGGGTTTGCACAACTTAAAAAACAATGGAAGGTTAAAACTTAACTTAAAACTTAACTCCGGGACCGCCTTCTGCCGCATGAATCCCAGCGACCGGTTAGGTCCCACAGAGTTGCCCTTCTCCGGGTCCCATCGACTAAACAATGTCATTTGGCGTGACCCAGGGGAAGAGACTTCTCTGTGGCGGCCCCGACCCTTGGAACCAGCTCCCCCCGGAGATTAGAACTGCCCCCACCCCCCTTGCCTTTCGTAAACTTCTTAAAACCCACCTCTGCCGTCAGGCATGGAGGAATTGAGACATCTCCCCCAGGCCTATACAGTTTATACATGGTATGTTTGTGTGTATGTTTGCTTTTAATAATGGGGTTTTTAGTGTTTTTTAAATTATTAGATTTGTTACATTGTTTTTATTGTTGCTGTGAGCCGCCCCGAGTCTATGGAGAGGGGCGGCATACAAATCTAATTAATAACAACAACAACAACAACAACAACAACTGAATAGCTAGTTATTAACTGATCTGGTTGTATAAATGCAGTTTTAATGCTCAGGTTATGAGTTCCCCCCTTATAGAGAGCTGCAGGTTTCGGCTGTAGCAGAATATGGCAATGTGATATTTCTTTGCTAAGCAATGCCGGATGGCTATATTTCTAAGCAGTAAAATTTGGAAGAGATGTTGGCTGCATTCTTTGTGTAAATATTAACACACTGTAGCATTTGTAGCATATAAAGTCAGTCCTAGTTAATCAGATAGGTCAAATAAAATCTGTAAATTCAGGCATTTAATCAAAATATTCCCTTATCCTTCTCTCCTAATTTGCCACAAGTAGTTACATTATCTGAGGATACACAGACAAAAGCACATACAGAAAATAGATCCTGATTTATCAATATTATAGTGATATGAAAAAATCATGGCAAAAAAGTTAAAGGGACTTTGGTCTTATTTACTTCTAAGAACCGTACTCTCTTTCACTTTGCCAAACCGTGAAAAACAATTTGAGCAGAACATTTGCAAAGCACTTGTTCCCATTTAAAAAAAAGTTTTAAAACAATTTCATTAGCTAAAGTAGCATTTTTCAGCCTGATCATCAAGTAAAAATCAGTCTGTATATCAAGAATCTGTCTTTAAAAATAAATAGATTTTTTTATCTTCTTGAAAACAAAAGTCTGTAATATGCCATTTTGTTGTTATCAAACAAAAGCAAAACTCTAGCTATATATAGATGCCTAGTATGAAATTTAGCACTTGTCTCTGAATGTAAATAGAATATTTTGGGAAAAAATGACTGTCAAATAGTACTATTGTACATTTGGACCACTCCAAATACAGTACTCTTATGACTCCATAAGTGGGTATCTATTTTGTTCATGAGATATATTCAGCAGCAACAAAATTCTTACAGAGATCGCTAAACTTTCCAATATGGAGTTAGTAAGGCATGATTCAAACACATATTTCTTTGATTGACAGTAAGTAATGATGTTACCAATATAATGAAAAGTGAGGGAGTCTTAAAAGTCTTAGTTTATATAGCAAAAGCCAATATTTTTCAACCATGGCAGCTTTAAAATTGTAGATTTCAAATCCTTGCAAGGTTGGCTGGGGAATTCTGGGACGTGAAGTCCGCACATCTTAATGATGTGAAGTTGAGAAACACTGCCATAAGCGTTAATAGTGTCAGTTTTGGTGTGGTACACATTCTCATGGATGAAAATGTATTTCATCAGAGGAATTAATTATTATTTTACAGCCTTTGATGAACTAAGAAATACACATTTATGCCATATTAAATTACTATAATACTTATTTTTTTCACCCGGTTCTGGTGAAATATTGTTGTGGATTTTAAAAAGCTGTAGCAATAACATTCTGACATCATATGCAGAGTAGGGGGTCAAGTTATGCTACACAGTTAAAAAGTCTGTCAACTTGTGAACAGTGACTGTGGCTTGCATAGCAACCCTGCACAAATTGTAATAGAAATAAATCCCACTATATTATATAGTAATGAATGTAAGCGGTAGAGAACTATGTATAGATTATTATTATTATTATTATTATTATTATTATTATTATTTATTGGATTTGTATGCCACCCCTCTCCGCAGACTCGGGGCGGCTAACAACAATGATAAAAAACAACATATAACAATCCAATTTAATAAAACAACTAAAAACCCTTATTATAAAAACCAAACATACACACAAACATACCATACATAACTTGTAATGGCCTAGGGGAAGGAATATCCTAACTCCCTGGCGACAAAGGTGGGTCTTGAGTAATTTGCGAAAGACAAGGAGGGTGGGGGCCGTTCTAATCTCTGGGGGGAGTTGATTCCATAGGGCTGGGGCCGCCACAGAGAAGGCTCTTCCCCTGGGGCCCGCCAAACGACATTGTTTGGTCGACGGGACCCGGAGAAGGCCAACTCTGTGGGACCTTATTGGCCGCTTGGATTTGTGCGGTAGAAGGCGGTTCCGGATGTATTCTGGCCCAATGCCATGTAGGGCTTTAAAGGTCATTACCAACACTTTGAATTGTGATCGGAAACCGATCGGCAGCCAGTGCAGGCCACGAAGTGTTGCAGAAACGTGGGCGAATCTAGGAAGCCCCACGATGGCTCTCGCGGCCGCATTCTGCACGATCTGAAGTAATCCTCACTTAATGATGTAATGATTGTTTAAAGTTGTGATGGACATAAAACAATGGTGTTTACAATTGCCCTATACCCACCTACAATCATGGGATATCATTTTGAGTATTTGACAACTGGCTCATACTTATGACTGGTTGCCAACCCTATAATAGCCCAAGCCTGGAGGCATAAATGAATCTCCAGACTCTTGTGGAAGGCGGGGAGGGTGGGGGTAGTGCAAATCTATTGGAGGAGCAGATTCCAGAGGGCCGGAGCTACCACAGAGTAGGCTCTTTCTCTAGGTCCCACCAAATGACATTGTCTAGTTGGAGACCCGGAGAAGATAAACTCTGTGGGACATAACAGGTCGCTGGGGCTCCTGCGGCAGGAGGCGGTCCCACAAGTAGTCTGGTCCAATGCCATGTAAGTCATAACCAATACTTTGAATTGCATTTGGAAACCAATCAGTAGCCAATGTAGCCCACGGAGTGCTGGAGAGATATGGGCATACCTAGGAAGGCCCATGACTGCTCATGTGGCTGCATTTTGCATGATTTGCAGTTTCCGAACACTCTTCAAAGGTAGCCCCATGTAGAGAATATTGCAGTAGTCGAAACTCGAGGTGATAAGGCTGTACGCCAAAATGCATGGAACGCTATTAGCTTTCTTCCTGAGTGGTACCTATTTATCTACTTGCATTGGGGTCAAACAACAGGAGGTCACCCTGTTCCACAGCACTAAGGTCTTGAATTCTGGCTGTCAGCTTTCTCGCTGACAAGCTCAGAATCTTTAGTCACTGAGACATCATGCTCCTTGAAAATTAGGTACCTAAATAATTATTTTAAAATTTCAGTGTTTAGTTAAAATAAAATTTATCTTAACAGATCCTCCCAAAGCTGTGCCAGTTGTGAATGGAAAATCAGAAAACGACGACAGTGGAGCAGAATCAGAGGAAGAACCACAGCCGGAAGAATTGAGAGATGTCCAGCAGATTGATGATCAAGGTAGATATTTATTTCTGAATAGCATATACACCTTTTCACCTTTCATTTTGACAATGCTGCCTCTCAGGACGTCCCCGTGCCCCTCGAAAATGGCAAACTTTGTTTGGAAACAGTTGTGTTCTCCTAACAATAATGAGAAAGCATGGTTCTCATTTGTATTAGATTTACAATATTTTAAATTGTACATTCTAGTTATTTGAGGGGCCATCTATATTCCATAGTATGATCCAAAGTGGTCAAAATGATTTTCTCTTTCTAGTTTGATCTGTTTTGAACTATTTAGCCCTCATCAGCTAGCCATACCCTTCTGGGATTCGAACCTGGGCTGTTTGCCTTGCTAAGCAGTGCTTTTACTCTTTAAGCCAGTGATTTTCAACCTTTTTTGAGTTGCGGCACATTTTTTACATATACAAAATCATGGGGCACCTTGAGCAGGGGGGAGTGGGGGGGGGGCTAAAAAAGGGTTGGACAAAAAATGATCTCTCTCTCTTCCTCCCTTTCGCTCTATTTCTCTCTCTCTTTCTCTTCCTTCCTTCTCCTCTCTATCCATCCCTCTTTCTTTCTCTCTTCCTTCCTTTCTTTTTTGCTCTCTTTCTATCTCTCCCTCCTTCCCTGTCTCTCTTTCTCTCTCTTGCTTTCTTTCTCTTTCTCTCTTGCTTTCTCTCTCTTTCTCTTGCTTGCTTTCTTTCTCTCTCTCTTGCTTTCTCTCTCTCTCTCTTTCTCTCTTGCTTTCTTTCTCTCTCTCTTTCTCTCTTGCTTTCTCTCTCTTCCTCTCTTTTTCTTTCTTTCTCTCTCTCTTGCTTTCTTTCCCTCTCTCTCTCTTTCTCTCTCTCTTGCTTTCTTTCTCTCTCTCTCTTTCTCTCTCTTGCTGAGCTTCGCGGCACATCTGATCATGTCTCGCGGCACACTAATGTGCCACGGCACACTGGTCGAAAAACACTGCTCTAAGCTACAGGTTCTTCTCCCTTACCCACTGAGCCTGGGAAGGATTACATCTTTTTCTGTCGAGTCACCTGGTATACCCAAATATGGGAGGGAGCATACTGCATATATATATGCATGGTGGGGTTCAATTTTTTTATTACCGATTCTGTGGGCGTGGCTTGGTGGGTGTGGTGTGGCTTGGTGGGTGTAGCAGGGGAAGGATATTGTAAAATCTTCATTCTCACCCCACTCCGGGGGAAGGAATATTGCAAAATCCCCATTTCCTTCCGATCTGCTGGGACTCAGGAGGCAGAGGATAGATGGGGGCAGGGCCAGTCAGAGGCAGTGTTTACCGGTTCCCTGAACTAAAAATTTCCGCTACCAGTTCTCCAGAACTGCAGAGACAGCAATGAATTGAATTAAATAAATAATTCATAATGTTATTCTTTGTCACTTATTTATGAGCTAATCTCACTGCACGCAAAAAAAGCATTTTTTTCAAATAAGCAATGAGCTGGGGTGGCGCAGCAGGTAGAGTGCTGTACTGCAGGCCACTGAAGCTGACTGTAGATCTGAAGGTCAGCGGTTCAAATCTGATCACCGGCTCAAGGTTGACTCAGCCTTCCATCCTTCCGAGGTGGGTAAAATGAGGACCCGTATTTATTTATTTATTTATTTATTCATTCATTCATTCATTCATTCATTCATTCATTCATTCATTCATTCATTCATTCATTCAATTTTTATGCCGCCCTTCTCCTTAGACTCAGGGCGGCTTACAACATGTTAGCAATAGCACTTTTTAACAGAGCTAGCCTATTGCCCCCACAATCTGGGTCCTCATTTTACCCACCTCGGAAGGATGGAAGGCTGAGTCAACCTTGAGCCGGTGATGAGATTTGAACCGCTGACCTACAGATCTACAAGTCAGCTTCAGTGGCCTGCAGTACAGCACTCTACCTGCTGCGCCACCCCGGATTGTGGGGGCAATAGCCTAGCTCTGTTAAAAAGTGCTATTGCTAACATGTTGTAAGCCGCCCTGAGTCTAAGGAGAAGGGCGGCATAAAAATCGAATGAATGAATTAATTAATGAATTAATGAATGAATGAATTAATTAATTATAGAATTGGGTTATGCAGCCTAAATATCAATCCATTAGATTCAGACTTCTTTTCCAAATGAAAGACACTATTTACTGTATATCAAATCTAGATATTGCCCTATCTGCCTTGTCTGTCAGCACAGCCCCCAACCTTTTGGTCTTAGGGGCTGGTTCTGCGAAGAGAGGATTTTTCGTGGACTGAAGGGGGCGTTGTTCCATGTACCGCCTGCATGCCACAGATGGGGCTTCGCTTGTTTGCGTGGCCCAGTTTCTGGCATGCTTTGGATCAGTACCAGTTCATGGACTGGGGGTTGAGGATCCTGGTCTGAGTGATCCTGGATGGTTTACAGGTAAAAATCATAAAACTGTATGAAAACACCATCCATAACACAACTAAAAACACATTTAGTGGAGGGAACACTTTCAAGCCAACTAGACCTAGGATTTGTGCTACTCTTCAATCCTTGTGCCACTTACCAGAGCCAAGTCTTCGTACTGTTCCAAAAGGCCGTAAATGTGGGGACCATTGTCACCCCTGAATACAAGGTTTTCCATAGAGTAGAGCAACTATCTTCCTAGATCATGCCAGCCAAAATTCTTTGCGCAAAGTAGTCCGTAACATTAGATTAGATTTAGATTAGATTTATTGGATTTATATGCCGCCCCTCTCCACAAACTTGGGGCAGCTCACAACAGGGTAAAAACAGTACATAATAACAAATCCAATACCCATCAATCCAATTACAATTTTAAACTAAAAAATGCATAAAAAACAGCCCCAGAATATTAAAAAAACTCGCATACAATCAATCTAACACCAAAACAACATGGACAAGGGGGAGATGTTTCAGTTCCCCCATGCCTGACGGCAGAGGTGGGTTTTAAGAAGTTTGCGAAAGGCAAGGAGGGTGGGGGCAATCCTAATCTCAGGGGGGAGCTGATTCCAGAGGGTTGGAGCCGCCACAGAGAAGGCTCTTCCCCTGGGTCCCACCATACGACATTGTTTAGTCGACGGGACCCGGAGAAGTCCAACTCTGTGGGACCGAACCAGTCGCTGGGATTCGTGCGGCAGAAGGCGGTCCCAGAGATATTCTGATCCGGTGCCATGAAGGGCTTTATAGGTCATAACTAACACTTTGAATTGTGACCGGAAACTGATCGGCAACCAATGCAGACTGCGGAGTGTTGGAGTGATATGGGCATAATTGCTCTCGCAGCTGCATTCTGCTCCCTTCCTAGCTGGTTGGAACAGGTTGAAGTAATTGGGACAAGATGATTCTTCAGATAAACTAGTTCCAATTGAGAAATCTTTTAATGCTTGTAAGTAAATCCTATAATTCTGTATTTGGGTAGTTGGGCTCTTGGTCATAAGTGGAGGACTATCCGTGTTTGTAAAAATATAGAGTACTATATATGTGATAATGAGGTTTGCAAATTTATCTCCTTAGGACTTTCAGAAGAAGATGTGAAACAAAATTCATCCCCAGATAAGGATTTAGATGGTGTGGTTATTAATGGCGATTGTAACGCTGTTTCCAACATTGACATAAACAATGGCGTACAGACCAAATCTAACCTGAATGGAATCAGTGTGGATGACGAAATACAGACAGGTGAAAAGTGCCTTGAGTTACCAGTCATCCCTAACTGGGGCTCTACTCATCAAGGTACCGTGTTCAGATGCTTTTGTTATCCAAATCCACATTAATAAGGATGGGATGGGATGGGCGGGACCTTGTAGGTCAACTCGTTCAACCCTCCACCCAAGCAGGGGGCCCTGCCTACACCATTTCTAACAGATGGCAGTCCAGTTTCTTTTTGAAAGTTTTTTTTATTTTTTATTTTTCAAATTTATTTGCTGCCCTTCTCCTGTCTGATTCAGGGCGGCTTACAACAATAAAATGGTTACAAAATTAAGATACCCCAATACGTAGAATAAAAATGAATTTAAAAAAATTAAAACCCAGTATAAACAGCATACAATCATCACTCATTCATACTACTGGCTGGAGCGAAAGACGGCCCCCTGCCGGCATAAGTGTGTTTTCAGAGCCTTTCGAAAGGCGAGGAGAGTGGGGGCGGTACGAATCTGGGGGGATTCCAGAGAACTGGAGCCACAACAGAGAAGGCTCTTCCTTGTGGTCCTGCCAGCCGGCACCAGGCAGACCTGTGCAAAAGTCCCCCTAGCCACAGCTGAGAAATGTTGATCTAACCTCAATTCCCACCACTTCTGAAGGCAAGCTGTTCCATTGGTTGATTGATGTTTGCCAGGGTGGACAATTTTTTTAGAAAAACATTTCCTGTTGGTGCTACCTGGTTTGTTTTCCAGCATTGGTGCATATAGGAGAGCTAAAAATGTGTTGGTGCCCAGTTTAAATGAAGAATTAATTTAAATATGCTTTCACATTGTCTGCCATGGTACTGTGAACACCTCGTTCCTTTGACTGCCATCAGATAATCATGTTTTCTGATCATTTGTTCTCCTGCTTGAGTGGGAAGATTAATAATCCCTATTTACTATTCTGTCTGTTTAAATAATGGAGCAAGTAATGGCCCGCCCTTAAATTTTAGCATCCAAAAGCTTTTTGTTTAAGCTGATGAATACTTTTTTCTGCAAACATACTTATTTATAGATATTATATATCTGGCCTCTGTGGCCACGGGCCGGATGCGTTATGCTCAGGCCACACCCACCCTGACTCCACAAAGGCAAAAAATGTTGCGATATGTCATGATACATCATGTGACATAATCGAGTTTGACACCCATGTTATATACAACTCTAGAGTGGAGAAATACTGTAAAAGTGCTCCAGGTGGACTTTATATTTTGCCCCTTCAATTAAGTCAATACCAGTGCGAAGAAAAGGAGAAGGAATAAGAGTAGGTGGGTGTCTACGTGTGTGTGTGTGTGTGTGTGTGTGTATATATATATATATGTTTTCGTAGAACAGGACAATGGTACCACCCTTCTCCCTTACATCAAGGGCACCACTGACAAAATTAGTAAAATCCTGCACAAACATAATATTAAAACTTCATTTGTCACTAACCAAAAAATATCAAACATCCTAAGGAACCCAAAAGATAAAATCCGACTAGAACACCAAGGAATCTATGAAATCCCTTGCAAAACATGTGCAGCCACATACATTGGACAAACCAATCGAAGAGTGAGCCAACGCATTGCAGAACATGAGAATGCAGTTAAAAAAGAAGAAAAGACTTCCTCCCTTGTCCAGCACATTAAAAAAACAGGGCACGAAATTGACTTTGAAAAAACTAAATTACTTTCCAAAACAGAAAATTTATACAGAAGAATTACTAGAGAAGCTATAGAGATTGAGAAACGCCCCCTATGCATGAATAAAAGAGATGATACCAGAGATTTGGAAACCAGCCTTAAACAAAAAAACATATCAGAATAATCACCATATCAATCTTTCAAGTAAGTGTGATTCCACCAACCAATCAAATCACTAAAACATAGTCGCCCAATCCATTTGCTACATTCAAACCAAATCTCCACCCCCAACACTATATATAAGGAAGAAATGGCAGTTACAAACATTCCATATTTACAGCAACACGAAGCTTAAAACTTCAGCCTGATGATGGTGAATGTGATTTCACCGAAATGTCGCATAGACACTCAAAATATTACACGGGGCAAAACCCGAACTCAGAACAATCTACATTATATATATATTGGTATATTCGGGTTTCTTCCCGTGTAGGATTTGGAAATTTCTGGCGACGTTTCGACGAGGTCTCACTCATCATCTTCAGGCTGGTGTTTCTGTCCTTGTTCGCCTTAGAACAAGGACAGAAACACCAGCCTGAAGATGATGAGTGAGACCTCGTCGAAACGTTGCCAGAAATTTCCAAATCCTACACGGGAAGAAACCCGATCTGAGTTCGGGTTTTGCCCCGTGTAATATTTTGAGTGTCTATGCGACGTTTCGGTGAAATCACATTCACCATCATCAGGCTGAAGTTTTAAGCTTCGTGCTGCTGTAAATATTTACAGCAGCACGAAGTTTAAAACTTCAGCCTGATGATGGTGTGGATATACTGTAAACTGCATTGTATATATGTGGCTAAAATGAATCTAAATGATGAGAAATATATATACAGTATGTGTGTAAACTATGAAATTGGAAACATGACTTCAGATAGAATGAAGGTAAGGATGCTTTCAAATGGAGAATAGCTCGCTGTGATTACATGGACCCAACCCAGATTTTTCTTGCTTTGGAATAAACTCTTTTCCAAGTTGTCATTCAATTTCTCAATCTAGCATACTCCCATCTGTGTATTAACCATTCTGATCATGCTTACATACCCAGACTAGATTGGCCACATTAGCTAAGTGAGCGTATCTTGCTATTTATCAACTTGGAAAACACAGGAATATAAATATACACAAGCCTTGCAGGTTGAAAGAAAAAGATTGGGCCAACTTAACTAAGAATTGTATATTAGAAATGTGTGGTTTGTTTTTCCCTCGTGCAGAGAGTGAAAAATCTTTGAGATATTAACTCTTCTACTTTTGATTTTGCACTGTCACCTATGTTTAAATACTGTATATCTTATGTACATATTCTTTTTTCTCCAAATTATTGGGATTAAGTTAATTTATACACAACAGCATTGTTTTATTGTGAACTATCATTGCAAAAAGAAAATCAGTCTAGCTGCTCTTTAGCATTATATTTTTACAAATTGCTAAGTTAAAAATTAATTCTCAGTACTAGTGTTTGATTACATAATTTTATTTTAATATTTAAGTATTAAATATCTCCTGTTGCTAAGTATTTGCTCATGTGTACACATAGGTCAAAATGAAGATACTCCCGAAGTGTCTGGAATTCAACTCTTGACAAGTGATTCAGATAGTGAAATATACTGTGATTCAATGGAGCAGTTTGGACAAGAAGAGGTATATTTGCAAACTGTCGTGTTGTAATATAAATAAATATTTACGTGATAATCATTCTGCAAATATACAAAATTGTTTTGAGGCTGTAAACAGTAAACATCTTATATTGCCCACGTGGTCAAATAATTCAGCTCAGAATCAGTTTCGATTTTCTAATAAACAATAGTAAATCTTTCCCAAGAGCCTGAATAGTTTTTGCATCTTTCTGAAACTTAATATTAGCTTTAAAGAAGTAATAATTTACATCTATGCATCTTTGCATTTAAATTGCATTTAATTAAAAGCAAAGAGTAAGGGAAATGCTAGTAATTAAGGTTAACATATAATGAGAGAAATAGACGCAAGTCCTTGATTTATGACCACAATTGCTTTTCTATGGCTAAGCAAAGCCATTGATAAACGAGTCACAATTTCATGACCTTTTTTGCCATAATTGTTCAGCAAATCACTGAAGTTGTTAAATGAGCCACATGGTTATTATGTGAATCCAGCTTTCCCAATTGACTTTGTTTGTTTGGAAGCCAGCTGGGAAAGTTCCCAATGGCAATCAAATGAGTGCAGGGATGCGGCAACTATTGTAAATACATGCAGATTGCCAAGCGCCTGAATTCTGATCACATGATTGCATATCTCTTCCGCTCTGACACCTGCCTCGCATTCTCTTAAAAATTAGATTAGCTTCATTGCTTTTGATTTTCCATAAGGTGAGGGATGTCAAACTCAAGGCCTGGGATCCGTACCTGGCCCACCAGATGCTTAGATCTGGCTCCTTGAGCTGTCCTGGAAACATTGAAGGACTGGCCATGGTCCCTCTATTGGGGAAAACGGAGCTTGGGGGGGCTGCAGCAGGTTGCAGGTCATAACCAAAAACAGAGCTTGGGAGACAGTTTTTGCTGGCAAGCACAACATGAGTGACATCAAGCTGGCCACGCCTACCCTGGCCATGCCCACCCAACCCCGCCACCCCGATCAAACACAATCCTGAATGGCTCACATTGAAATCGAGTTAAACACTTCTGCATAAGACTTTCAAGATCAGATTATGCTGTTAGGCCTCAGGTTCCCAAAGAGTCACTGGCATGCTTAGACAGCTTTGGTGCTGATTATTTTTTTACCCACTTCAACTAGGTTTTGTACCTGTTTTTATACTACTAATGGTTAACATGACTTTTTTACATTAAAAAAAATCTGTGGTTTTTATGTGTGGTTCTACTTGTTTGTTATGCAACAGAGATTGCTTGGGTATAATGGGAAGCTATATAAATAAATAGTGCCTTTTACTCTTGTTAACTTATAGCTCTTGGAAATCAGCTCCTCAGTCAAAGAAATTTCCAGAAACCCATTAATTTTCTCAGAAGTAGATCACAATAATCTATTAGAAACTTCCGGTTTTCTTGAACTTGGAAATCACAAAGCCGAAAGTTCTTCAGCACCTGGAGAAAAAGGTGAAATTAAGTGTGGTGGTGAAGATAGCAAAGGAAAGGATGGAGGCCCTCAAAAAGAGAAGAGAAATAGTGAAAAGGTTGACTTCTATGCAGTTCGAAGAGGAAAAGGTATTATTGGGATACGTATTTTGTTGGAACTCTTGTTTAAATGAGGCATATTTGAAATCATTCTTAACATTTCTTATAATAATGGTTTTGGGTAGGATTGATACACAAATTATATTGTGTATATACATATAAGGGCAGTGCATACCTTGAAAATGATTCATAGTAGAGCTTTGGAACTCTGCTATTTATTAAAGCAGCCACATCTTTATTAGGCTTCTGTACAAGTCTAGCTTTAAGAATCCCTTTAAAGCAGCGGCATCTTTTTTCACATTTTTCCTATAAGATTAGAAAAAGTTTACTTTATGAAAAGTATTGTGCCTTTGCAAAATGTACAAGCATCATGAAATCTTTGTGAAAAGATATGTAACTTTATTTATTTACTTTCCTTCTAAAAGTATGTTTCCCTTAATTTAGGACAGAGAATGTCCCCTTTAGGAGATGGGGGCCAAGGTGGACAGATGGGCAGTGGAGGAGATGGAGAACGTTGGGGTTCAGACAGAGGACCACGGAGCACCCTCAATGAACAGATTGCGATTGTACTCATACGATTGCAAGAAGATATGCAAAATATTCTTCAGAGATTACATGCACTGGAGACGCTCACAACTTCACAGGTAATGTATGTGGATTGGTATCCAAGAAAATCTCTCATGTTTGTTGACCTATCTATACAGGGCAATGCAGAGCAATACAGGGTATTTTCAAGGCAAGTATATCTCTGAATATTCCCATGAATTTTAAAGAAGTTTTCCAACGATGATAATACATTAGAAGTTCTGCCATTATTGAATCTGATGAAGAAATGTCTCTGAAACTATGAGTCATGGATTGTCTAGTACAGGGGTGTCAACAGTGTTCCCTCTAATATTTTTTTGGGGTGGGCGGAAAAGTATAGTGTCTGAGCGGCAGTCCCTTTGGGACTGGGCGGCACAGAAATATTAAACAAACAAACAAAAAACCCACCCTGTTTTGCCTCAGAGAATTTCAAAATAAAATACTGTACTGTGTGTCTATAACAGTGAGCTCATAATAGGGCAACTCTATCAATATCAAAATGCCACTTAAATAGTTGAGCTAGTTTCAAACTAGATTTTGATTTTCTTTCTCTCTTCCTTACTCCCATTCTTTTTCTTTCTCTTTTCCTTCCTCTCTTTTTTCTATCTGTTTCTCTCTCTTCCTCTCTTCCTCTCTCTCTCCTTCCCTCTCACTCTTTCCCTCTCGGCTTCTGGGCAGGTTTGAAAAACTCTGAGTTGATGATGATTTTTAAGTGAGCGATTGCTCACTGCTCAGCTTAGAGGGAACTATGGGTGTCAAACTAGATTTCTTTGAGAGCCAGATCAGCATTATAGTTCTCTTCCGTGGTGTGGCCCCAGGGGGAGGGAAAAAGAAGGGATGTATGCCTTCTGCAGCACCCTTCCAGCCAAAATGGGGTACGCTGCCTCCCATTAGCCCTCCTCAATGGTGGGTTGCTCCCAGTTCAGTCCAGTTTGGCAAACCGGTGGCAGTGGCGGGAGGCTCCACCCACCTGCCTTCTCCACAGGCAAGAACCGGTAGCGACAGGATTTAGAACTGCCTACTGCCTCCCATGCCCTGTTTTGGCTGGTAAAGTGTTGTAGGAGTCCATCCAGGCCTAAAACGGAGCAAAAGGGAGGCCTTATGCAGCCTCCCTGTGCCCCAATTTGGCTGCCAGAGGCACCGCAGCCCAATCCTTCTCTATTTCTAGGCCGGCACCATGGGCTAGATGGATGCAAGCCGGATTTCGACCTACGGGCCTTAAGTTTGATAGAAACATAGAAGTCTGACGGCAGAAAAAGACCTCATGGTCCATCTAGTCTGCCCTTATACTATTTTCTGTATTTTATCTTACAATGGATATATGTTTATCCCAGGCATGTTTAAATTCAGTTACTGTGGATTTATCTACCACATCTGCTGGAAGTTTGTTCCAAGGATCTACTATTCTTTCAGTAAAATAATATTTTCTCATGTTGCTTTTGATCTTTCCCCCAACTAACTTCAGATTGTGTCCCCTTGTTCTTGTGTTCACTTTCCTATTAAAAACACTTCCCTCCTGGACCTTATTTAACCCTTTAACATATTTAAATGTTTCGATCATGTCCCCCCTTTTCCTTCTGTCCTCCAGACTATACAGATTGAGTTCATGAAGTCTTTCCTGAAGGACTGACACCCCCAGTCTAATAGATTACTAAAACTTTCATGTGTCTTTGACTGTTACCATCAGTTGAGCAAAATGGTGCCTCATAGGACAATAATTTTTGAATCAAGTTATCTCAAATGGGCTTACAGAATGCATTCCAAAATCGAGGGACATGATCATGTGAGATTGAAATTTAGCAAATCTGTTGGCTTGCTGATGCGCACTGCCTTCAGGTTTTAGTACACTGGTCCCACCCTAGCCCTCTGAGGGCTGGGTAGACTGGTCCTACCATCAGCTGCCAGAGGACAATTGAACCAGTAGGAAGTTTTTATTTATTTATTTGTTTTATTTGTTTGTCAAACATGTACAAGATAAAATGTACAGTGTTCCCTCGATTTTCGTGGGGATGCGTTCCGAGACCGCCTGCGAAAATTGAATTTCCGCGAAGTAGAGATGCGGAAGTAAATACACTATTTTTGGCTTTGAACAGTGTCACAAGCCTTCCCTTAACACTTTAAACCCCTAAATTACAATTTCCCATTCCCTTAGAAACCATTTAGATTATTACTCTCCATGTTTATTTATTAAAATTTATTTTAAAAAATATTTATTAAAGGCGGACGAAAGTTTGGCGATGACATATGACGTCATCGGGCAGGAAAAACCGTGGTATAGGGGAAAAAACCGCAAATTATTTTTTAATTATTTTTTTTGAAAAACCGTGGTATAGCCGTTTTGCGAAGTTTGAACCCGCGAAAATCGAGGGAATGTATAGGTACGAACACAAACATGAACAAAGGAAGTGAATACAGATAGTATTGGATTGGATTGTTACATGCTGTTTTTATCATTGTTGTTAGCCGCCCCGAGTCTACGGAGAGGGGCAGCATACAAATCCAATAAATGAATGAATGAATGAATGAATGAATGAATGAATGAATGAATGAATGAATGAATGGGACAATAAGACAGGGATAGTAGGCCTGTTGGTGCGCTTATGCGTGCCCCCTTTAACAAGTTGCTTCCATTACCATTACTTTTTGGCCCTTGGTCCATTCTGTTTCTCTGTTTAGAAAAGGAATTACTTCTAGAATGATGACTCAACATGACATGGGTTGTCTAATCTTAAACTCTTGTAAGATTATTTGCTAAAGTATTTCGCCTTTGAGGAAATCATAACGAAATCTGCATAAACAATGGGATAGAATCAAGACCACGTGGAGTGTTAATGTCACTTTATAATGCTTTGATAAGACCACACTTGGAATGCTGCATTTAGTTTTGGTCACGACGATGTAAAAAAAAAAAAGAGACTCTGGAAAAAGTGCAGAGAAGAGCAACAAAGATGATTAGGGGACTAGAGGCTACAACACATGAAGAACAGTTGCAGGAAGTGGGCATGTCTAATTTAATGAAAAGAAGGACCAGAGGAACATGATATCAGTGTTCCAATATTTTAGGAGATGCCACAAAGAAGAGGGAGTCAGGCTATTCTCCATAGTACCTGATGGCAGGACAAGAGGTAAAGGGTGGAAACTAATCAAGGACAGAAGCAACTTAGAACTAAGGAGAAATATCCTGACAGTTAGAACAATTAATCAGTGAAACAACTTGCCTCCAAAAATTGTAAATGCTGCAATACTGGAAGTTTTAAAGAAGTTGTTGGATAGCCATTTGTCTGGTTTCCTGCCTGGGCAGGGGGTTGGACTAGAAGACCTCCAAAGTCCCTTGCAACTCTGTTATTCTATTCTAAATCCACTTCCCACCCATAGCCGCATATTCTAGCAAAAGGAAAATATAGTCAGAAGACATTTTTGAAATACAGGGCAAGCTTTGCTATTCTAATTCTTTTATGAACTGCAGTATCTAAAACTTTTGAATCACAGTGAAAAAATATTTTTTTTAAAGTTTATTTTGCTATAGAACTATCTGAAAGGTTCAGACCAGAAATGAAAAGTTGGAAGAACATTTCTGGGATGTAATAGAGAAAAAGAGAGAATGATGAAGTTTACATAAGGAGCCAAAAGATTTATTGCTTGAGCTAAATTCTTATATGTTGTATTTTTTAATAAATATGAGCAAAGACAATACTGGGACAGATCCCCAAAGATATGCCGTAATTAAAAGTTTTAATTTGAAACATTTAAATATTTTGTTCAATTTGGTTTGTGTTTGCAGGCATCACTACAGTCAAATAATCAGCCTGAGGCATCTGTTAAGGTAGGTTTTCATTTATGGTACTTCTTAATATACACATAAATCAGTTCAGATCTTTATTGTGATTTTCTTAAACTGTACATATTAGAATAGAAGAGTTTTTTGCATTCCAGTATCTAAGAAATTATTCCAGTAAATGTTTTAAATGCTATTTTAGCTATATTGAAAAGATGAATGTATTTATTGTTTCACCTAATTAGAGGTGACCATAACTGGGATTGGAATTTTGGACCTGAGCAATTATGTCACTAAAGACATCATCAAGTGATTGGATCTGATTTGAGGGACATTTTTATCATAGTCATTAAGTGAATCTGGTTTATTCAATTGACTGCTTATTAGAAGTCAGCTGAGAAGAATGTAAATTGCCGTCATATGCAACTTTTGCAACTGGTGTACATGTGCTGAATTTATATTTACTGACAAATAAATAAAAGGAGACTAGAACAGATCTGTTTCAAGCTATTTAGCTCTCGTCAGCTAGCCATTCTGGGATTTAAATCTAGACTACTTGCACATTAGGTATTAACCTCTAAGCCACAGGCTCTCCTCGCTTTGTCAGCTATATCAGGAGAGAGATAGTTTTTTTAATCAGGGAAATCTGGTCTACACAAATATAGGATGGAACAAACTGCTTCTGCTTTCACCTTTCGGCCTCAATCCAAGTGCCTTCACAGCAGTAGTGGGTCTAAAATTCCATCATACCAGATGCACAGAGACATCTGGGTGGGTAGGCAGAGCCTCCCGCTGCCACCGCTATTGGTTCTCCTAACCTAGGGTAAATTGATAGCAACCAATCGCTGCCTCACAAGCAGTTGCTTTTGCGACAAACTATATTTGTGTTGAATTTATATTTACAGACAAAGAACTGTTGTAAATGCAAGCTGGTTGCCAAGCACCAAATTGTATCACTTGCCAACAAAGGTTTTTTTGAGGCTTTCGTAACTTTGAACTGCCAGTAAATAAATAGTTGAAAGTCAAGAACTGTCTGTACAAAGATTGCATGCCAGAGTTCAGACCAAAATGACCGACCAGCATAAATGAAACAAAAAAAACAACATATTGAACTTTTTAAATGTATATAAGAAACAAATTTGTGTGTTACATTGGGAGCTGCAATTTAAATCTTTCAATGTTTATTGACTTACAGAGAAAGTGCTCAAATTGCAGGACAATTTGCCTTTTATTAAGTGTACATATAATTTTTTAAAAAAAATCTCTTCAGAAATAACAGTGAAGTGTGGGAAAACAGTGTTTGCTTAGCTGGTGATAAGAGTTTGCTGGCAAACCTATGCAGTAAGTTATTGTCAGAACAACTTATTCCAAAATCTTTGGAATTTGGTGGAATTTTTAAAAAAATAGTTGATAGGCATCTTATTTATGATTTTTGATTTATATAGGTGACCAGGGACATTTTAATATTTAATGTTGGAATTTTTATAGCAGATGCTGATTTAATATTTATTGGTGAACATGAATTTTATATGCCATTTAGAAACCATCGTGGTGGCCCTTTGAGATTTCTCCTGGTACTTTAGCCTTTGCTGTTTTATGGCCCTTTGTTGCCCAATGGCTGGTGCACTTATATCTTCAAAGAAGAAGAAGGTAAGAATAAGGTATGGATTGGAGTTATATATCCTTTATGTTTTAACATTTAGGAACAACCTAATTTTTACCCCATATACTATATTACCAACCATATAGGCCTTCCCTGGTAAAATCTAATTGGGAGGTGAGCTTGTGGTTTACAGGCTAATATTCTGCCTTGCATGCAGAAGGCTACAAATTCAAATCCCGTAAATTATGTCTAGCTGTTTCGTAGATTTTCACGGGTACAGGTATGACGGTCTTGGTATATTCGGGTTTCTTCCCGTGTAGGATTTGGAAATTTCTGGCGACGTTTCGATGAGGTCCCACTCATCATCTTCAGGCTGGTGTTTCTGTCCTTGTTCTAAGGCGAACACTGCGAGACCTAAGCTGCCTTCCTTCTATAAATACTGGTGGCTGGGTGTGGTTTGATGGCTCAGCAATTGCCTGCTGTGTAGAAACTTCCTGGTGAGTCAGTGGGGTAACATCTGGGGTCGTTGATGTAGCTGAAATATGCAACAACCATTAACTAATCAGCATACTTCAGCTACATCAACGACCCCAGATGTTACCCCACTGACTCACCAGGAAGTTTCTACACAGCAGGCAATTGCTGAGCCATCAAACCACACCCAGCCACCAGTATTTATAGAAGGAAGGCAGCTTAGGTCTTGCAGTGTTCGCCTTAGAACAAGGACAGAAACACCAGCCTGAAGATGATGAGTGGGACCTCATCGAAACGTCGCCAGAAATTTCCAAATCCTACACGGGAAGATATATGACGGTCTTGGTATATTCGGGTTTCTTCCCGTGTAGGATTTTGAAATTTCTGGCGACGTTTCGACGAGGTCTCACTCGTCATCTTCAGGCTGGTGTTTCTGTCCTTGTTCTAAGGCGAACATATATATATAACTACATACACACAAACACACACACATCTAGTTGAAGTGTTAGATTAGGACTAATCTGAAATAATTTCTAATCTGTCTTCTACTACAGAGGATCAACAGGGTTATTATGGGCTAGATTTGCCTGGTCTCTTAATCTAACCTACCTCCAGGCATGCATGGAGATCGTGGAGCAAAGTTGCATACAGATCCATCACCAACACAATTCTTTAAAAGTTTCTGCTGATTCTTAATACAGCAATCTGTTTTCTCCACATTTTTTTTTTCTTTTAATTTTATTTTTCTTTCATTTATTCAGCAATGTTATGCCAGATCAATCAGTGAGGACAATCTCTCCATAAATCCTGATTAGAGAATATATCTGAGTTGTGTTAAAAAAAAGTCAAGATCCAACTTGTGTCTGTTTTAAAAGAGCAGAATTTGAGTCAATATATAGTCAGAAATACGACTACAACTACAGGGAGGGAAGCATGCAGGGGGTATCCCAAATGGCCCAATATCTTCAGCATCTTTATAAATGATGTATATAAGCGGAGAAAAGAGGAACTCATCAAATTTGCAAATGACATCCAGCTGAAGACTTTAGAAGACAGGCTCAAGAATTCATAAAGATCTTGACAAACTAGAACAGGGGTTTCCAACCTTGGCAACTTTAGGACTTGGGGACTTCAACTCCCAGAATTCCTTAGCCAACAAAGCTCCATGGTTGGAGACATTGGGCCTGTCCAACAAAATTGAATTTGATAGCAATCCTCGAATACAGCTCATCTGTTTGGAACCCATATCGCATCTCAGACATTAACACCCTTGAAAATGTCCAAAAATACTTCACCAGAAGAGCCCTTCACTCCTCCACTCGAAACAGAATACCCTACGAGACTAGACTTTCAATCCTGGGCCTAGAAATCTTAGAACTAAGACGCCTTAAACAAGATCTAAGTACAGTGATACCTCATCTTACAAACGCCTCATCATACAAACTTTTTGAGATACAAACCCGAGGTTTAAGATTTTTTTGCCTCTTCTTACAAACTATTTTCACCTTACAGACCCACAACCGCCGCTGGGATGCCCTACCTCTGGACTTCCGTTGCCAGCGAAGCACCCATTTTTGCACTGCTGGGATTCCCCTGAGGCTCCCCTCCATGGGAAACCCCACCTCCAGACTTCCGTATTTTTGTGATGCTGCAGGGGAATCCCAGCAGTGCAAAAATGGATGCTTTGCTGGCAACGGAAGTCCGGAGGTGGGGTTTCTCAGCGAGGGGAGCCTCAGTGAAATCGCAGCATCGCAAAAACACAGTCCGGAGGTGGGGTTTCCCATGGAGGCGAGCCTCAGGGGAATCCCAGCAGCGCAAAAACGGGCGTTTTGGCTGGCAAAAGGGGTGAATTTTGGGTTTGCATGCATTAATTGCTTTTCCATTGATTCCTATGGGAAACATTGTTTCATCGTACAAATTTTTCACCTTAAGAACCTCATCCCGGAACCAATTAAGTTTGTAAGACAAGGTATCACTGTATTGCCCACAAGATCATATGCTGCAACGTCCTGCCTGTTGGCGACTACTTCAGCTTCAACCACAACAACACAAGAGCACACAACAGATTTAAACTTAATATTAACCGCTCCAAACTTGACTGTAAAAAATATGACTTCAGTAACCGAGTTGTCGAAGCGTGGAACTCATTACCGGTCAAGCCCAAACCCCCAGCACTTTACCCTTAGATTATCTATGGTTGACCTATCCAGATTCCTAAGAGGTCAGTAAGGGGCGAGTATAAGTGCACTAGTGTGCCTTCCGTCCCCTGTCCTATTGCTCTCCTATATCTTTCTTCTATTCCTATATCTCTTCTTCTATTCTTTCATTGATATGTTCTATTACTATACCTTCTTTTCTATTATTTCTAGATATATTTTACTATGAGTATCTCCTCTATAATCTTCATCATGTATTTTACTATGTGTATATAGATGTATACCCACTAAAACCCTTATTGTGTATTGGACAAAATAAATAAATAAATAAATAAAAGTAAAATAAGATTTTAAAGTTGGGCAAGACCAAACAAATGCACAGATATAGAATAGATGACACATGGCTCAACAGCAGTGACTGTTGGAAGAACCTGGAGTCTTTAGTGGATAACTTGTTAAATATGAGTCGATAGTATGCCGCAACACCCAAAACAGCCAATGCAGCCTTTGCTCCATCAACAGATAAATGGTACTGAGATCACATGACATGTTAATATCACTGATGAGTTTGACTAGGGAAGAGGTGGGTTCCTATTGGTTTTAATGGGTTCTTTAGAACCATTAACAGTTCGGCGATGATGTCATAGAGCTAGTTCTGCTGGTGTCACTTAATTTTCTCCGTGGATGCCGCCGTTTTGGATTGCTTGGGTACACAGCGCAACCCTGAGCAACCCTGCAGCAAAAGGATCCAGAACCCACCCCTGGACTAGAAATGATATGATAACAGGTTTCCAATATTTGAAGAGCTGCCAGAGTGAAGAGGGTGTCAACCTATTCTCCAAAGCACCAAGAGCAGGGCGAGAAGCAATAGATGGAAACTTATCAAAGAGAGTTCCAACCTAGAACTAAGGAGAAATTTCCTTACAGTGAGAACAATCAATGGATTGGCTTGCCTCCAGAAGTTGTGGATGTCCCAACACTGGAAGTTTTTAAGAGATTGCCTAGCCATTTGTCCGGAATGATAGAGGGCAGGGCAGTCAAACTCTTGGCCTGCAGGATGGAGGCATCATGTGCTGGCCACGTCCATGTCTGGTTTAGTGAAGGGGAGGGGCAATTGTGATTCATCATGTGATGCCGCCAGGACACCACACGTTTGACACCCCTGGTATAGAGTCTCATGATTGCAAAGTCCCTTGCAAAGTCCCTTTCAATTCTGTTATTCTATACAATTATTTATTCATAGCTAGAGGTATAACAAGCAGGAAGAGGGAGATTATGATCCCGCTATATAGAGTGCTGGTGAGACCACATTTGGAGTACTGTGTTCAGTTCTGGAGACCTCACCTACAAAAAGATATTGACAAAATTGAACGGGTCCAAAGATGGGCTATAAGAATGGTGGAAGGTCTTAAGCATAAAACGTATCAGGAAAGACTTAATGAACTCAATCTGTATAGTCTGGAGGACAGAAGGGAAAGGGGGGACATGATCGAAACATTTAAATATATTAAAGGGTTAAATAAGGTCCAGGAGGGAAGTGTTTTTAATAGGAAAGTGAAAACAAGAACAAGGGGACACAATCTGAAGTTAGTTGGGGGAAAGATCAAAAGCAACATGAGAAAATATTATTTTTCTGAAAGAGTAGTAGATCCTTGGAACAAACTTCCAGAAGACGTGGTAGATAAATCCACAGTAACTGAATTTAAACATGCCTGGGATAAACATATATCCATCCTAAGATAAAATACAGAAAATAGTATAAGTGCAGACTAGATGGACCAGGAAGTCTTTTTCTGCCGTCAGACTTCTATGTTTCTATGTTTCTAGAATTGAATAGCACAGAATTTGCAGAAGGTTTCCAATGTAACTAGAATAGATTAGAGTAGAATAGAATTTTATTGGCCAAGCGTGATTGGACACACAAGGAATTTGTCTTGGTGCATATGCTCTCAGCGTACATTAAAATAAAATATACATTTGTCAAGAATCATGTGGTACGACACTTAATGATTGCCATAGGGGTCAAATAAGCAATGAAGAAGCAATATTAATAAAAATCTTAGGATATAAGCATCTAGGACAAGAGTTAAAAGATTTGGCCCTACTTGCCAAACCTGATATACAGCGTCATCTCAGCTGTGAACATTAGTGTTATTGAGCAATGGAGCAATATACTTTTTCCACCCACTGTTCATCTTACTATCCATCCAGGGCCTCCAGTAGCAGATCATAATAATAATAAGAGCAACTATTTTTGCTATGTGTTATTGGATCACTTACTTAGAGGTGGAAAATAACAAATCCTTACCAGACCTCTGGGTGCTCTCTGGTTTCTGTTTTTGATTCTGGCAGATTATATTCACTAACAATGCAGAAGGATTTTTCACAAGAGGGCAGAATTCTTGTTTGCCGTATAAGAAAAAGGTCGTCTTACAGATACATATTTGAAAGTACTTCATCACCAAAGACTGATAGATTCATACCAGGGGACTCTGTACAATGCAGAATTGTGCAGTATCCAACAGTCTTGCAGGGGGAGAAAAAATTAGACATATTGGCTGAGTTCAAACTATATTAATCTGAATGCAGTTTTTTGTTTGTGGCTATAAAATTCCCTGTGGATATTATTTCATAATACTTAAGGAGCATTTGTGAGGTTGATCGCAAATTTAAAAGAGCACGTTCACCTCTTTAGCATAGTATCTTCTTTCCCCTATTCATGTATTTATACAATTGTAAGTAATAATGGACACTTCCCAAGTCAACGCACAGGTAGTCCTAGATCAGTGATGATGAACCTTTTTTTCCTCGGGTGCGGAAAGAGTGTGCATGTGCGTTATTGCAAATGCGTGAGTGTTCACACCCATAATTCAATGCCTGGGGGGGGGGGAAACAGCTTCCCCCATCCCTCAGAGGCCCTCTGGAGCTGGAAACAGCCTGTTTCCCAACTAATCAAGGTTGACTCAGCCTTCCATCCTTCCGAGGTGGGTAAAATGAGGACCCGGATTGTGGGGGCAATAGCCTAGCTCTGTTAAAAAAGTGCTATTGCTAACATGTGAGCCGCCCTGAGTCTAAGAAGGGCGGCATAAAACTTAAATAAATAAATAAATAAATAAATAATCAGAAGTTATCAATAGGCCCGTGTTCTGCCCGCCCCAGGGGCTTCCCTGAAGTTATGGGAGGGTAAAAATGCCCTTCCCTATCCATCCCGGAGGGTCTTTGGAAGCCAAAAAGCCCTCTCGGAGCCTCTGTGCGAACCAAAAATTAGCTGGCCGGCACACACATGCACGTTGAAGCTGAGCTAAGGCAGTGGCTCACGTGCCAGCAGATATGGCTCTGTGTGCCACTTGTGGCAACCGTGCCATAGGTTCGCCATCACTGTCCTAGATTATGACTATTTGCTTAATAATGGAAATTACGATAGACTTCCCTGGGGATACTTACAATCTGGTTCTGAATTCAATGGCTGCCCACTCTTCCCACAATCATGTGACCAGATGTTAGGTCTTGACAGCTGCTCTACATTTGCAGCTGTTTGCAGTGTCTTGCATGACTGCTCTTTGCAACATTTTGATATTCTAGTTTTCATCAAAAAATGCCCCACAGCAGTCAATTGATTCACTTCATCACTACAAAAATGTAATAAAATGTGTAATATGTAATAAAATTTGGCCGGTCATGTAGTCGAACCTTTTACAATTATCATGACTTATGATTATAATGGACAAGCTCTATTATGGTTGTAATTTAAGGATTACAACTGAAGGTATAGAAGGAAGAATATACATGAACCTGAGAGTTTTGTTAATTATTTAATGACTTCAGTAATGGAAATTGTGTTGCAAAGAAATCTTTTCTATTTAAAATTAAAATGCATAAATTTAACTTTATATGTAACATTTAACTTTAAATTATTAATTCTGTGTTTACATGTTAAAGCGCAGACTAGGAATAATAACAAATGTCTAGCTTTGTTATTTACAAATAAAAGAAAAATTAAGGGAATATTTTGCATGAATTTTGAGGAATAATCTGATTGGGAGAAATATATATGCCTGTATTTTTGGTAGAAATCATGGGTTTGCATAGAAGTTGATAATCCCTGCCCCTTTTCTCTCTTTCAGAAAACTGAACTGAGCCTTCCATTCCTGATTTTGCTTAAGAACTACTAGTATGAGAAGATTTTGAAAAAATACTATAGTTAACACAGGAACTATAAGCTCTGGAATGATTAAATCATCCTTGTCTCTTTAACATTTTTCTTTTTCTTTTTGCACTACTGAAGATTCTATACTTGAATGAGACATTTTTCCTATATTTCTAATAGAATAAATACAACTGTCCTACTAGCAATCATATGAACTACAATTATTATGACAACACTTTCCTGATGAACAGTTTGTATAATGTCTTAGTTTTCAGTTCCAAGTGGAGAGGGGGAAATGAATCTTTAGAAAACAGAGGAAAAACCCTTTAAAGCATGTATCCCCACTCCCCAAATTCCATGATAATATAACTCTGATTTGTTTTATAACGCCAGCCTTATACGGTAAGTTAGATGTGCAATCGATTGAGTAAACGGTACACCCCCAAAGGCCAAAATAAACAGGATTATTATGATTGCATTTAAGGGTAATGTCTAATTTCTAACTGTTACTATATGTGATAACTTTTTAATAAAGTGTTTGAGGCTGTTGATTTTGCTTCCACAGATGCCACCAAATTTATATATTTTTAAAAGCCACAAGACTATGCATAGCCATACATCTCAGTGTAATAATACTCAACTGAGTATCAAATGGCATGATCAATTCAAAGTACAGTGGTACCTCTACCTAAGAATGCCTCTACTTATGGGCTTTTCTAAATAAGAACCAGGTGTTCAAGATTTTTTTGCCATTTTCCACTTCCAAACCTGAGCCTCCGAAACTGTAACAGGAAAAGGCAGGGAGAAGCCTCCGTGGGGCCTCTCTAGGAATCTCCTGGGAGGAAACAGAGTCTCCCTGTGGTTTCCCCAATCACACGCATTATTTGCTTTTACATTGATTTCTATGGCAAAAATTGCTTCTTCTTACAAACTTTTTTACTTAAGAACCTGGTCACGGAACGAATCAAGTTCGTGAGGTACCACTGTAGTTCATTGGAGAGAATGCTTAAGAAGGAAAACAGCCCTGAAGATACTAAATTCAGTGCAACCTCAGGGCAGATACGAACAAGGTTATGAACATGTCTATTGAATAGACAAGTAGTCTTTATTCAAAAAAATCCAATTTAATTAACACTTAGTTGTAGGTTTTGCATATTAAAAACTTGCTCTATGATGCTGTCGTGTATTTGTAAAGAAATACTGTGTAAACGGATGCCAGTGGGAAAAGGGGGTTAACAGCAATACCTTTACTGAAGCTATGCAACCAACTCTGCTATTAAGTTACTGCCACCGATTAATTATGACTGGGCAATTTATTGTACTGTATTCAACACTGGAAGAAATGAATAAGACTATGATACTTGCAGGCAGGCTCATTTAAAAAAAAAATTGTAATGTCTTAAGAGCTTATATGACTGCTTTCAACTGTTTTCGACATCAGAATGGAAGGAAGCTTTCAGCCATCACGGCCATTTCCTACCCCTGCGATATACGATGCCTATAAAGAGGATGCAAGCAAATCTTGACATGCCCCAGGAACCCTAAATTTGGTGCCATTATATTATTCAAAAACTAAATGCTTTGTTCTTATGACTGAATGTACTTCAGGGTTAAAACATCCCCTTGCATTTTGTCCAGATGTTTCTCTCAAATTTATAAAACGGTAAATATTTCATCTGTAGTCGTTGCAGATTGAGCATGTCTTGAGTGTCACCTTGAGGAAAGGTAAATGCTTAAAGCCAGATGGGAGCATCTGCAGGATTTGGTCAGAAAACTCAAGGTGGCAGCAATGCAAGTGTGATTGAAGTTCTGCTCATCTATAAAATTAGACAAAATTTGCGTCACATTGTTGGCCATTTTTTTAAGCTTGCTGCAACAGTTTATAAATTCTATTAGTCTGTATAGATATGGATATTGAATGAAACCACAGTTGGCTGTTTCTGTAATGTTTGCATCTTGCTGAATCCAAAACACCTTTTTACTGCAACAGATAAGCAAAATGTTACAGTAAACTTTCAATTTTTCCTTTGTTTTAATCCTCGTTATCGTAGTCCAACCCTCCCCCCACCAATTGCTTTAAGATCATTTTAGCATTTTGCATTTCTACCTATCAATCCTATCTATATTAGGATATAACAATTGGTACCGTAGTTTTCTAAAGGCAATTATATAGATGATTGAAAATAATGAAGGCTAATTTTTGGAGGGTTGATATGATCTTCAGCTGCTTTACAATGCAGCTTAAAGTGATTGCCTCCTGTTATAGTGAAAAAAAATGAAGTAAAACTGACATATTTCCAGATAATGATGTTATTACACTGTAATTGATGAGACTAATGAGAAAAAATTCTGCTCTTTAAGGTCTCAAAAGTTTGAAAATCAACTTTGTATCTGTTCTGTACAAATACCGTAATTGCAGAGGTCAGACACTTCTGTATTATATAGAATGTTTTTACAATTAAATTTTAAGATAAATCACTTTAATCTATTGTAAAATAATATTTCAAATAAAGAAATGATAGGAGTATATTACCCTAAGATTCGTAAATGGTCTTGTATAATTGTAAGTCAGTTTTGGTGTATGATTGAAGCACAAATTATACATTTAACGACTGAGTTCTAATCCTATCTTATGCATGAATCAAGCTTGGGTGACATTGAGCCAGTCTCTCAACCTTAGGCAGTGACAAACCACTTTCAAAACATTTTGCCAAGAAAAATGCACTAGTTTGTTCAGTCAATCGCTAGAGTAAAATATTGACAAAAGCACACTAACCCACGAAATAATAATTGTATACTAGTTTATAGCATAGACAAGCTGACAAATGTCAAGACTCCCAGAATAATGGTAAACACTTATTTTTTTTTTTACATAAATGCATACATTAAGAGTTTAGATGGAGACAGAATCAAGTCAAATTTCAACAATCAACCTAAAGAAAATAAAGCATTGTTAAGTATGAATCAGGTGAAGAGGAGGGGAAAATGTATTTAAAAATGATAGAAACAAAATTCTCACAAAAGTATTTGGAAAAATCAGTAAATATTTCAACAGGTAACCTGGATATCCATTTTTAATTAATACACAGTAACAACTGACAAACATGATAGATTCTAAGGCAGGGATGCCAAACTCAAGGCCTGTGGGCCAAATCTGGCCTGTGGGGCCATCCTAGAAACAGCGAAGAGCGTGCATAGTGCCTCTGCCAGCAAAAACTGAGCTCATGAGGCTGCTGATAGAGGGCAGAAGGCCGTCGCAGCCAATAATGGTGCACAGGAAGGCTGAGTGTGGCCCTGAGCTCCATTTTTGTGGCAGGGGGCGACAGGTCGTCGAGACTGAAAACAGAGCTCAGAGTCTATTTTCAATGCCAGAGCATTTGGGTTGCCACAGGTGCCCCAATGAGTGAAATCAAGCTGGCTATGTCCACCCTGGCTCTCTGAGGTCAAACATAACCCTGCTGCAGCCCTCAATGAAATCAATTTTGACACTCCTGTTCAAAGGAGTCAAATTAATGGACATGTGCCTAAGGGAAACATTCATCAAATTTCCTGTATGTTCATTAACATTATAAGTGAAGAATGAGTGATCAGGAAATATCATGGATAGGATACTGGTTTCATAATATAGACTTACTTTAAATTGTATATTTCTTTTATTATTAACATTTGCTCTGTTTTAGCAGTGAAATAGAACAATTGTCAATATTTTCTAGCTGTCCAAAATATAATTGTTCTGCTTATAGGATGGAAAATCAGATATTATATTTCTTGCCAGGAATCTATCTTGATACAATAGATAGAGAAAAAGGGTCAATATGCTTTTAGTTGCTTGAGAATATTGAATTGTCTATTAAATTTCAGATATGCAACCAGACCAACTAAAAATAGAGACTGAAGCTCTGTCCCAAGTTGAGCCTGTAGTACTAAAAATATTGCTACAAAACAGTCCAGCAGCCATTCCTAAAGTCCTCTAATAGATAACTCTGTTATTAAACTCCTTTGGGTAACCGTATAGGCGACATGGAAGAAAACTGAGAAATATTTCAATATGGAGCTTATTTAAATAAATTCTTATAACAGTAATACAATCTGAAACAAGTAATCTTCAGTACTTACTTCAAAAGAGAATTAGGAACTATGCACTACAAAATATATACATATTTTTTATTTTCAAAGTTTTAAATATAGAATAATTAAAATAACCCACTGTCTTTTCTGTTTCACTGAACTGCAGTTATACAACATAGAATAAGCATGCATGATTTTTTTTCTCCAGACTGAAATGCAAAAATTTATCATTTTCAACATTTAAAATGGCAATATAATTTATACAAAAACATAGCAATAATTATTTTCTTGCTTTGTTTTTGCCAGTTTCTATAGATAAACTAAGAATGAAAACATTGACAATAAAATTAGTAACCACTAATAGTTTAAACAGCTTTATAACTCACACATAAATTATACCAAATGCCTGAAAACAGGCTAATTTTTATTTGGGCTGCACTGAAAATGCAGAGTACAGCTCAAAATTGACCTGAAATAAAGTTTCAAATAGATTCTAATATTGAGGCATCATGTTATAATTACAAGCACAATTGTAATTAAATTCTATGCACAGCTAATGTTGCATACAATGTTTCATACAATATTTCCATGTTACAGTTGATAGCAAAGACAGTCGTTTCTCCCATATTGGAAATACCCAGCAGAAATAGCAGCAGAAAAGTAATTTTCGTTGAGTAGGAAAGTGTCATAGAATACTAATTACTTACATAATACAATTAATATAAAGTGCAGTATTCAAAGTAAAAAAATTAGGCCAGAAGCTATTTTTGTATAAACTAATTCAATATAGATTTACCAAAAAATATTCAGTTTAAAAACAGATCCTTTTTAAAAAAATATATGAAATTGTTAGAAAATAAGTGTTAGGAAGTTTTATAAATATGAAATCCTCTTCACAATCCTTTTTCGTTGATCCTACAGACTAAATCCAGACACCGTCAGTTGCTGAGCATTATTCCTAGCTTCAAAATACGATGTATCTGTTTCATCATTTGGTTGAGGTATAAAGGTCATAGTCTGATTGTGAAGATTTTCCCAATCCATACCATGAAAGAGGGGATGAAGCTTCAGCTCTGGAATAAATAATTAAAGCATGTGTTAGATTTAATTATGTTTTTCTCATTCTAATGCATGCTGGCTGGGGAATACTGAAAACTTTAAGTTGCCAAAAACTGTTCTATTTTGATTTTTGATTCTGGATGTTTCCAGAATTCAGCAGTCTGGATTAATTATCTGGATCTATCTATCTATCTATCTATCTATCTATCTATCTATCTATCTATCTATCTATCTATCTATCTATCTATCTATCTATTATAAAAACCAATCATACATACAGACATACCATGTATAAAATTGTAAAGGCCTAGGGGGAAAGCGTATCTCAATTCCCCCATGCCTGGCGGCAGAGGTAGGTTTTAAGCAGCTTACGAAAGGCAAGGAGGGTGGGGGGAATTCTAATCTCTGGGGGGAATTGGTTCCAGAGGGCCGGGGCCGCCAGAGAAGGCTCTTCCCCTAGGCCCCGCCAAGCGACATTGTTTAGTTGACGGGACCCGGAGAAGACCCACTCTGTGGGACCTAACTGGTCGCTGGGATTCGTGCAGAAGAAGGCGGTCCCTGAGGTAATCTGGTCCGGTGCCTCTCAATAGTCCCCCAGCTAATGTTTAAACATAATAAGAATGTAGGCCAATTTTTTCCTGTATTTAATTTTGAAATGATAGTTTAACAAACACTCTTCGGAGAGGGGCGGCATACAAATCTAATATTATTATTATTATTATTATTATTATTATTATTATTATTATTATTATTATTATTATTATCTTTTGTCAAATGCTTATGTTAGCTCTTTTATTGGCTTGGAAATTCCAGGAGGCAATCCTGTAATTTCTGACTTCTATAGGTAAATGGAGCAAAAATGTATTTACATTTATAATAGCGAGAAGAATCTCATATGATATTCTGAACTCAAGGAATAAGAATGTTGTCCTTGAACAGATTTTGTTTTGCTAGTTGTAAAGTATTACACTGAACAGGTTTGTAACCAATGGTATCGCTAGGTTTTAAGGACAGATGGTGTGGCCATTTCCTCAGTCAGTTTTTCCCTCCAAACGGCTTATAAAGAGTTCCATGACCACCCTGCTTCATGTTGCTTGAAATTCTGAATATTAAATTATAATCCTCTAAATTACTGGGTTAGGAAGAGATAACTAACCCTTGAGTCCAGCTCGCGTAGCACTTTCAACAGTTAAAAGAATATCGATGGCTTTCTGAGAATTATCTGACAACTTTTCTTCGCCTTCAGGCCATGGGATATCTGGAAAGACATAGCCACACAAATCGGTATCATGATATTTACGCTAAATAAGGATTCTTTGGACTTGATTTTGATGGGAGTGATAGTTACCCCTTTTAAGAATATTCTGAAATACTTGCTGTGGTGTTTCATCATTGAATGGTGGAATTCCAGTTAAAAACTCAAACAAGCAAACCCCAAGGGCCCACCAGTCTACAGCAGCACCTGAGATAAAAGCAGTACAAAGAAATTTAACACTGATTCCAGGAGATAAAACACATTGTACTTACAGGAAGAATTCTAGGAAGATAATGTCTAACATCCGAGAGCAGCGGTCCCCAAACTATGGCCCGTGGGACGCATGCGGCCCGCTGAGGTCATTTATCTGGCCCGCGGCAGCACACAAGATTTTACATATACACAATAAGCTCCGGAATCTCCCGTCCACTCACCGTGAAAGCAAGAGAGAAAAAGAGAGAGAGAGAGAAAGAAAGAGGGAGAGATAGAAAGAGAGTGAGTGAGTGAGAAAGAAAGAAAGAAAGCAAGAGAGAGAAAGAGAGAGGGAGAGAGAAAGAGAGAAAAAGAGGGAGAGATAGAAAGAGGGAGTAAAAGAGAGAAAGAAAGAAAAGGGGAGAAAGAAAAGGAGAGGAAGAAAGTGAGAGAGAGAGAGAGAAAGAAAGAGAAAACTCGGCAAGGAGTTGGGGACTTGCTCCACTTCGCCTCCTCCTCCCCAGGGCGGCGTTAAGAAAACCGCAGCTTTTTTTAATAGTCCGGCCCTCCAACAGTCTGAGGGACAGTGAACTGGCCCCCTGTGTAAAAAGTTTGGGGACCCCTGTCCTAGAGAAACAGCCATTTTTCTTTTATGCACTTCTCCTCTCACTGTGTTATTATAGTAATATTTGTCTAAATGCATCATGACAAGGCATATGCGACTTCCAGAGGCCGATTGCAGAACAAAAAACTAAACCAAGCATGCTGAATTTCTCAGGCTTTAAAGGGAAACCAATTACTACAGCTAGATCTCACATAGCAAAGATTAAACACAGAACTGTGTAAAGATTTCGTTTTGTTTTTTAAAAATCATCTCATTGTTTTGGAGTGCCATGAATTCTTTGAAAACTGCATACATAAAATAGACTCAAGTGAGAGGCTTGGATTCAGTGCAGTAGACTCAAGTGAGAGGCTTGGATTCAGTAACAAGTTTTCTTGTGTTTAGGACTATATGTCTTTACTCTGATAGCTTTCAGGTCATGAAATTCAGCATTGCAATGAGAAGCAAAAGCAAGCAAAGCTGCTGAGGCATCAAAGCCACAATTAAGCAACATGCACCTTCCAGCGGCTATGTTACCAAAGCCCCAGACAGCTCATTTTGTTGGAAGTGAAACATGCATTTGCTGTGCAAAATTCTATGCAGTCCACATACAGAGATATCTCCTTGGTGTTTTGCGATAATATTTCAGATAAATTGGATAGGTTGGCCAATCACAGCTAAAAACCTTTCATAAGTTCCATAGTCATCTCAAGGATGGGCAGCAATCAAATCAAACCATTAAATACTAAATCATTTCATTCACTCATTGTGGATGAGGATAATTTAAAGCACTCACATGACCAAGAAATATATCTGAACCATCTCAACCATATTTAGTTAGAAATCACCCTCCCAAAAGAGCAAAAAGCCATCTAAATATTGAAAGCCTAGGCTTATAGTTCAATCACTTACTTTTTAATGAAACTGTAGTCAGAAATTACTGAGGCATATTTAAGAACATATTGAATATTCCCTTGCATTAAAATGTCAATGCATAATTTTCTATACAAGAAAACTTAGTTTGTCTGCTGTACAGCAGAAATGGCCAGTTTTCAAGGCAAACACCTATCTTCCTAAAAGATATAGTCAAAATCCACAAAATGAAAATTTTCTTCTGCATTTTAATCTTTGTGTAATAAAACTAGACAATGTAACAGGAAACCAATAAAAGAAATTTGCATTGTTGTCTTCCTTTTCTCCTTCATAAATCATTGAATAAAATAACCTTTGGAATACAAGTGAATATATTCTTAATGTTGTAACACAGCACATTTTAAAGAAAAGAAAGTCAACGTTGCATTTGTAAAAAAAAACAACTCTGAAATGAAGGAATGTGAATATTTCCTGTTAGAGAGGTTAGCCTTTGTAAACCAAACTTTAATTTCTTTTGAACTAGATTAACAAAATGATCATTTTTTATTGTTTTTCACACCTTACAGAGATTCCAATTTACATACCTCAAATTAAAATATAATACAATACAATATCAAATGCCAGATTCTTAGTCAAACTAATCAATTTTTTCTAATTATTTATCCAATTTATTCTGGTATATATCATTCATCCTGTGCTACCTCCCTTCCAAATGCTATCATCCAGATTTTAGATATTGTTCTTCGCTTTCATTTATATTTAAAGTGCTATAGCTATCTATATTTCTCTTGGATATTTGCTATTTTTCATGTGCTTCAGTCCCTTTCTAGCGTTCTTATTAAACACATTCCTGCTTTCATTTGGAAAAAAAACCTTTTTATCGTAATTGCCCTTAACAATAGAAATATCCGAATTTACATAGAAAAACATAGAAACATAGAAGACTGAGGGCAGAAAAAGACCTCATGGTCCATCTAGTCTGCCCTTATATCATTTCCTGTATTTTATCTTAGAAAGGATATATGTTTATCCCAGGCATGTTTAAATTCAGTTACTGTGGATTTACCAACCACGTCTGCTGGAAGTTTGTTCCAAGGATCTACTACTCTTTCAGTAAAATAATATTTTCTCATGTTGCTTTTGATCTTTCCCCCAACTAAATTCAGATTGTGTCCCCTTGTTCTTGTGTTCACTTTCCTATTAAAAACACTTCCCTCCTGAACCTTATTTAACTCTTTAACATATTTATATGTTTCAATCATGTCCCCCCCCTTTTCCTTCTGTCCTCCAGACTATACAGATTGAGTTCATTAAGTCTTTCCTGATACGTTTTATGCTTAAGACCTTCCACCATTCTTGTAGTCCGTCTTTGGACCCGTTCAATTTTGTCAATATCTTTTTGTAGGTGAGGTCTCCAGAACTGAACACAGTATTCCAAATGTGGTCTCACCAGCGCTCTATATAGCGGGATCACAATCTCCCTCTTCCTGCTTGTTATACCTCTAGCTATGCAGCCAAGCATCCTACTTGCTTTTCCTATCACCCGACTACACTGCTCTTCCATTTTGAGACTGTCAGAAATCACTACCCCTAAATCCTTCTCTTCTGAAGTTTTTGCTAACACAGAACTGCCAATACAATACTCAGATTGAGGATTCCTTTTCCCCAAGTGCATTATTTTACATTTGGTAACATTAAACTGCAGTTTCCATTGAAAAATTCCGAAGAAAAAAGGAAGCACTATTCTTATCGTGTCTTAATCTATAACAAAATGATCATTTTGTTAACACAATTGTATTTAACTGTATTAACTCATTGTATAGGTCTTTCAATACTTGTCTTTCTTTGTTTTGCGAAGTGCTATAAAAAACTTACCAGTGGTGTGAATTCCTGTATGCAAAAAACATCAAGTAAATATTTTGGAATATTTACAAAAGTTGCTAAAATTATTACATTGCGTTCACTTATTAAATGCTGATAATGCTTAACACATTAAGTTCACCACCAATTAGCAAGTTTCCAAATAAAAATGTTCTCCTTAAGATAGTTTTTGGCTTTTTATATAAGCCAGAGAATAGCTAGTCTATTTATTCACACATAAGGGGGGATTTTAAATATCTGAGAATCAAATGAAAATATCTTTTGAGTCACTTCAAGCTACAACTGCTGGTTTGTACATTTGAATGTAACATCTCCTCAATATATATATATGAATATGTATATCGGGTGTGTATGTGTGAATTAATGGGATGAAAACAACTGCATAGAGAAATGTCAATTTCTCTGACATTTACTTTACAAGTATGAAATATATTTTTACACAAGGAAATGTCAATCCTATGTTTATTATAAATTCTGAAGTGTTGCAAACTTAGGAACATCTGGGCATCATATCAAAATTTGAAACTATAGTTTGATTTGTATTTGAACCATCTTAATATAGAAACACACTAATTTTAAATCCTTCTATATGAACCTGTTAAGCATTAAAAAAAACCTTTCCCAATAAATTATCATTGTTCAAAATACAACATAAATGATTCATATTTTTTTTAACCATTGTTTATGGTATGAACCACAATTAACTGTACATATAACCGACAGAATGGTTAAATCATAACAGTTGACTTGATTGCTAGTTGTACTCTGAAACTGATTCACAAGAAGGATTAAGTTATTTCTGCACTATAATGAGCAAATACGGGTAGTCCTTGATTTATAACTACAAATGGATGGGAACATCTGAAATTCAGGGATATGGTATTAAGAGACTCGCGTGGTTTTACAACTTTTTTGTGTAGTTAACCAATTATTTGCAGTAATTAAGTGAAACCAGCTTCTCTCATTGACTTTGCTTGGTAGAAGACCCCTCAGAAAGTCACAAATGGTAGTCATATGACCCTGGATACTATAAGTTGTAAATATATGCCAGTTGCCAAATGTTCAAGTTTTCATATGACTAGAGGGATGCTATGATGGTTTTAAGTGCAAGGCATGTCACTTTTTTATTGCCATCATAACTTTGGTCCTAAGTCAAGGACTGCTTATATAAATAGTCCACAATTTACAACTATTAATTTAGCAACTACAGTATTTAGCAGCCATGTGATTCATTTCAACTGCAGTGATTATTAACAATTTTGTAAATCAAGCACAATTCACTTAACCTGCTTAGTAATAGAAATTCTGGTCCCAATTGTGGCTGTAAATTGAGGACAACCTGTATTATGTAACTTTTTGAGACATGAGCCTTGAGAAGGTAGAATAATTTCTTGTTTAAAACCCCCCCCAAAACCAGTGTTACCTCTCTCTCCTTGTAGAGTTTTTGCAATGTCAGAAACAGAACTCAAGTAATCTTTTTGTTATTTTTATTAACCTATACTGTAGTTCAGGCAACATGATGACAAATTAAATTACACAGAACTACAGACTATCACCTCATAGTCCTCATCCAGTTCTTCCTTTTTCTTTGCTTTGTACGATTGAATCAGACTATACTAAATTTTTATGGGTCATGATGGTTCAATGGTTAAAGACATTGAGATTGTCAGTTGGAAAGCTAACACTCCATGCTTTACACCTAAATGCTAAATTTCCTTGCCACAGTTCCTACCCACCTAACAGTTTGCAAATGCAAATAGATAAATAAGCAGTTCAATGAGACGGTAACAGTGTTCTGTGTGCTCCAGTAGTTGGCCATACTAGTCACATGTCTTTGTTAAATGCTGGCACCTAGAATCTGACACAACTGGACAGAGGAATCATTTCCATTGACCTATATACTAAATTGAAATGAATTCAAATAATGTTCTCAATTGAAGGAAATATTTTTTAAGATTAAACCTTGGGTTTTGTTTGATCAGTAACTAAGGATTTTAAAATTGAAAGACTGAAAAATATAGATAATGAAAACATAATTATCCATAACCAATGAAAATCAGTTTGCTTACCGTGAGTTTTTGCAATGAGAAGCTCAGGTGCTAAATAGTCTGGGGTTCCTAAAATGCGTTCTCTGTCTATTGGAGCAGCCCCTCTTCGCACACTTTTTGGGGTCCTATAGGGTGTGCTAACATTTCCCTGAGGAGTCTGATGCAAAAAATAAATATTACATCAGATATAAAGTAAGAATACATTCATTTTATTCTTTGATTTAAATGATTATAGTGGCTGAAAAACGAACCTAGTTACTTTACCTGCAATGAAGCGTCTTATTCAATTCCAAAATAGCCAGTATTATCTCAAACTGAACAGGTTTTCTTGTCTCTTTTGATAAATGGGGACTTATGATTTATTATTACTTTTAATTATCCAAGGGAAATTGGGAAAGTTAGGCATATCTTCAGTTTTCTGGGGGAAAGACTGGAGATCTTTTAAAAATGCAAATGAAGTGTCTTAAAAATTATTATGAACCAGATTGTTTTGGGTCTAATTTTGGTTGCATAATTCTAGAATTCTAATGGATTGGACCAAAGTGATAAGGGATTCATGAATTGCCTATGCCAGTGATGGCGAACCTATGGCATGTGTGTCACAGGTAGCATGCAGAGCCATATCTGAGGGAACCTGAGTTGTTGCCCTATGTTAGCTCCAGTGTGCACCAGCTGTTTTCGCTCTCCTGAGGCTTCAGGAGAGCCTCCTGAACCCTGGGGACACCGAAAAATGGCCCAACAAGCCAACCGGAAGTTCATTTTTGAACTTCCGTTTGGCCTGTCTGGCCATTTTTAGCCTTCCCTAGGCTTGAGGCAGTTTTCCTGAACTCTGGGGATGGTGAAAATCAGCCCTGCTGGAAGTCCGGAGGCTTCAGTAAGGCCTGTGCTATTGTAGAAGCAAGGTTTCATTATAAACAGTAAATGGTAACTGTCGATTAAATCCTTAATGCCACTTGTGAGAAGCTACCATCTGAAACGTACAACAGGTTTTGAACTTTGAGCTGTGTGAGAGCCGGTGTGGCGCAGCAGGTAGAGTGCTTTACTGCAGGCCACTGAAGCTGTCTGTAGATCTGTAGGTCAGCGGTTCAAATCTCATCACCGGCTCAAGGTTTACTCAGCCTTCCATCCTTCCGAGGTGGGTAAAATGAGGACCCGGATTGTGGGGGCAATATGC